>NC_047032.1:2928508-3222806 GCF_902652985.1 Pecten maximus | reverse complement strand
AACGAATTGTGGTATTACACTCTAACATGATTTGATGTGGATATAAATGTTATTGGCACTGAACTACACGGACACTTGTATTTAAATAGAATGACTATGTTCCGTTTGATTTCTGCTGTCCTCGTCATGAGATTTGAAAACAGTGATGAACATATCTATATATATATATAAGGTAAACTGTTCAGGTAAACAGTTCATGTAAACAGTTCAGGTAAACTGTTCAGTTAAACAGTTGATGTAAACAGTTCAGGTAAACAGTTCATGTAAACAGTTCATGTAAACAGTTCAGATAAACTGTTCAGGTAAATTGTTCAGGTAAACAGTTCATGTAAACAGTTCAGGTAAACAATTCAGGTAAAAAGTTCAGGTAAACAGTTCAGGTAAACAGTTCAGGTAAACAGTTCAGATTAACAGTTCAGGTAAACTGTTCTGGTAAACAGTTCAGGTTAACAGTTCAGGTAAACAGTTCTGGTAAATTGTTCAGGTAAACAGTTCAGGTAAACAGTTCAGGTAAACTGTTCAGGTTAACAGTTCAGGTAAACAGTTCATGTAAACAGTTCAGGTTAACAGTTCATGTAAACTGTTCAGGTAATCAGTTCAGGTGAACTGTTCAGGTAAACTTCCAAACAGTTAGGGGTTAGGGTTAACCCTAACACTCCAAAGAGACGAGATACCTGTATCAAAATTTACTTTTATAATTTTAATAATTTTAAGAAAAAAAAAGTAGCACCTACAACAACTGTCCTACTTATCACGAAAGTACTTGCATACCTATAAATAAACCATAGGTACTTACATACCTATAAATAAACTATCCAATCACTAAGTATAACCGCATTTTCCTTTACTACATACACACCAACAATAAATGATAATATTTTAGGCAAGTGCATGACAAAATACAAGCAAATAGTGGTACTGCAATCTAGTGAGAGGACAGGAAACGAAATAATACTGATGTTTGGCCTCAAAATAGAGACGTGAATAAGGCGTCTGTGAGATATATGGTCCTATGTGGACCAAACCCATGGGTTTTCCGCTTCTCGACGTTCTCTTTTCGTCATTGGTATTTTGGCCTTTGCTTTTGCTAGTTCAGCAGGCGTTGGGACCATTTGCTTTGATTTCCGGTGTCATTTGCATAGAAAACCGGAGATTCTTTATGTCCACATTACTAACATCCCCCACGCCGTACCGGTTACACCGCGGGTAGCCACACTCCAAGGTGGAAGGCGAGACGGAAATAAAGAGCAATCTATCCAGGAACTCGACTGGCTCGCAATGTGTTGTGTACTTCAGGACCCCTTCCGACAATTCACGCACACCGGAAATGATCTCAGAGCTGCTCAGAATCTCCATTTGTGGAGGAAACTTTTCGCGAAGCATCGAATACCACTTCCGTTTCGGCACAATTACCGGTAGGCATTCTAACTCCCACTGAACGTCCAGTTTACACGCTTGTAGGGCGTTTATAATGTCCATATATGGCGTCTCGTTCTCCTCAACTCTTTGCTGGGCATCTTTGAAAACCGGAAGTGTGGTTATATTACCAGGTCGGTGAATTATAAGCAGTTTTCCTTGTTTTGAAAGACATTTCATAATATTCTCAAACACATCGATAGGATTCTCAAAGTAGCGTATTGCATCTATTATAATCACTTTGTCAAATTGTGGTTTATTTGAGTCCCGACTTTTGGCCAACTGCCGGAAGTACTCCTCGGCACCGACATGCGCAACTCGTATGGAGAGAACTTTTTCCGTGTCTGTTTCTACGTAGCTGTAATGTCCGGGGATGACTGACATTGCAGGTTCGAGGAGACAAAATTTATCTACTATCCTCTGAGCAAAACTTCCTTTATTGTCGCCGATGTAACAGAAACGATCTGTTGTCCCCAGCTCCAGATATTTGTGGATCAACGTAAACAATTTTTCGTCGTATTTTCCGCCAAAGACATACTTTTCGGAATCGCCTAGCTGAGGGATATTATAACGATTCTGATATCCCTCGGTAGCAACGGACAGAGGCCGAGGAGTCTCGGGTCCAAGAAATGAAGAAGCCATGGCCTAAGAATAATCCAATATGTTCCGAATGTGAACTAAACACTGGTTACAAGCAATCCTGGAATGATAAAAAGAGTGCCAAGAATAAGAGGCGACTGAGGAATCTAAAAGGAGGTCGAAAAAAATGCCAGAATTTAGATGTGTATTTAAAACAGCCCCATTATGCAATAGATTTGATTTTTTTTTTTTCAATATTAGATTTCTAAGGGATTTTGATACATGGATATATTCTGAAACGTGTCACTATTTAATGAAATCAAAACGCGGCATACAGGTAAACGGCAAACATCGGGGACAAAAGTCCACCGGCAGTGTCTACAACCATGGTAAATGTCCATCTCTGTCTTATGATGCAGTAGAACAAACTCTATACCTGAACATTTGACATTCCAGAATTAAACTTCTAATACAGGGCATACATCGTCACCTATCCTGCTACTCCGTCATATTACAATTTATTTTAAAACTGATTTTGATAAAGAAATTACCTGTAATGGCGCCAAGTCCGGCCGTGAGACACACATCAGTCAATGGAGGGTTTTAGAGCAGTTTCTTCAGCTGTGAAGAGCAATAATAGACGTCAGACACGGTTAGATAGTTAGTTACATTAAGTCGTGTCTAATGTTCAAAGATCAAAGGCGTTTTAGGTTATACCGGTAATCTGTAAAAGGCTCACTTTTCAATAAGGTGTAAATCGACCCGGCGATGATTAAACCGCTCCTCTATAACGAATAATATTTATATACCAACCATACTGACGCTCATCCAAGCCTTAAAGGTCAGGCCTTTTAAATTGGTCAGATTAATTAGTATCCAGATTATTGTTATTCGTTTAACGACATGACAGCATATCAACACAGGGACCTGATAATTCGTTACAGTCTATATGTATTTGGACCTTCCCTAGTGTGTATCACAGGGACCTGAGAATTTGTTACAGTCTACGTGTACCTTCCCTAGTGTGTATCACAGGGACCTGAGAATTTGTTACAGTCTATGTGTATTTGGACCTTCCCTAGTGTGTAGCACAGGGACCTGGAAAATTGTTACAGTCTACGTGTATATGAACCTTCCCTAGTGTGTATCACAGGGACCTGGACAATATTGTTATAGTCAACGTGTATTTGGACCTTCCCTTGCATGTATCACAGGGACCTGGACAATTTATTAGTCAGCGTGTATTTAGACCTTCCCTTGTGTGTATCACAGGGACTTGAGCATTGTTTTACAGTCTTCTTGTATTTGGACCTTCTCTAGTGTGTTTAACACAGTTTTATAATGAACACCGGGAATGTCATTTCTACCGAATTTTAATAACCCCACCCAACCCCCACCTCCACCCCCACCTCCCAAACGTCTGAAAGTGCGCCAAATACACTGAGGAAGATCCAAATACACGTAGACTGTAACAAATTCTCAGGTCCCTGTGCTTATCAAATGATCATCTACCTAGCCATATATGTTCTTATTTCCCGGGACGTATGTAATTCTAAATACCTATTGAATGGGTCTTTACAATGAAAGTTGTAACCTGACTAAGGATAATTAGAAAATGTCTTACCTGTTCACGTACGTTGTTCAAAATAGGTACGAGATCAAACAAAAATCTACGGTGAGGCCATGTAAAGACAAACTTTACCTGTCTGTAGACGTGGATACTGCCCTTACCAGAGGTATATACGTGTACGGGTGACATTATCAGATTTTCAATAAAAAGAACGTCATATATAGGTACATATATTGCTATACAGGTGGTGTATGTATAGTACATTTCAGTAACTCTATTAGTCAGAGATCTGGTTATTATTATTACGTGATAATCAAGCCATTTATTACTGTCAGCACATTATGTCGGAATTAGTACAAACACACAATGGAATACATTATCGGAATAAATAATACACAACATAACTCACCAGGTCAATGGATCACGTGACCGAATTATTTACACAGTAGGTACCACTTATAACAGGTGCTAATTAAACCACGTCGCGGGATTCAAACTAATTACATGTAGATCGAAATATCACAATGGTAATCATACCTACATTATCCCGGATTTCATCAATTTTCCTTCACCCCAGAAAATTTCTTAATTTAAAATTTCCCACTGGTAAGCATAATTGGTGTTAAGAAAAATCTTAGTTAAGAAAAATCTTAGTTAAGAAAATATCTCTATATTCTTTAACAAGCAAGTAAAAGCGAAAAAAATGATGAATCCGGAACAGAGTGTACGGGAAGTTCGAGATAAAATGAGCGTTCTACCAGATATGCTGTATGTTGTTCGAGATATCATGGTGGCCATATATGTTTTATACGTAGTTGTTGTGTATGTAGTTCGAGATATCATGGTGGCCATATATGTTGTATACGTAGTTGTAGTGTATGTAGTTCGAGATATCAGGGTGGCCATATATGTCGTATACATAGTTGTTGTGTATGTTGTTCGATATATCAATGTCATCGACTAGTTTTGTATGTTGTTCGTGACATCCTAGTTATCCTACATGTTGTGCATGTAATTCGAGATTTGAAGTTCGAGATCAAAGTATCATGGCCACCCTACTTGTTGTATATGTAGTTCGAGATATCGATGTCTTCGACAAGTTGTGTATGTAGTTCGAGATATCAAGGCCATCTATCTGTTGTGTATTTCGTTCGAGATATGGTCAACTATCTGTTGCGTTTGTAGTTCAAGATATCATGGTCAACTACCTGATGCGTATTTCGTTCGAGATTTGTAAAGTTTGTATATCTTGGTAACACCACAGTGTGTAAATGTATATATTATAATGTAGTTCGATATATCAGTACCGGTTTGTCACCCTACCTGACATTAAATGTGTCGTTCGATATGTCGATTCCTCTCCTCGTAGTCCATATAAGTTACGTTTTCTCTCAAATAAATCTCCAAATGAACGACAGAGAATTATACAGAGTGATCTAGCTGGCTTTCTGATACCTATATCAGATCGGATCTTCCCGTCGTCAATACCGCCAGTCTCTATACAGATAGTTATACCTGGCTGGTATTGGCATATCGTGTCTTTGATCAGCTAACATCATAACACATGTCTACACTAGAGGAATGGTTTTAAAACGATATTTGGTCTGTGTCTATCTTACCTGGACATTTTCCATGGAGGGTGACTTCGCATTCCTACATCCCTTCAGACAAACGTAAATACTGATTTTATCCCAGCACACAATGTACAATACCGTCAATATAGGTGTATCGCCGACCACAAGTCAAGACTTTAAATCGCCCACGGTTAAATTACTTAGATCCTTTCAGGCCACGGCTTGTTGTTAAGGAAGCTTTTACGTATTTAAATATCAGCAAGGTCAAAGTTCATTCCCTTGTCAATTTTCGTCATGAACCAGAATCGATACACTGAGTAAATATAGCACATATGTACATTACATACACTGCATCACGGTAAAGGGAAGATCTGACTATCCATGAACTTTTTTCTTTTTGTAGTTTAGTTGACAAGTTTACCGATAATACAAAAATACCATTCGTAATGTGAGAGATCTATGATAGATACATGTAATATATTGTATATAGTGTATGTAGTTCTAGATAAATGCATCATGGTAGTTCGAGATATCAAGGTCCCCTATCTGTTGTGTATTTCGTTCGAGATATCATGGTCCCCAATCTGTTGTGTATGTAGTTCGAGATATCAAGGCCACCTACCTGTTGTGTATGTAGTTCGAGATATCAAGGTCCCCTATCTTGTGTATGTAGTTCGAGATATCATGGTCCCCTACCTGTTGTGTATGTAGTTCGAGATATCAAGGCCACCTACCTGTTGTGTATGTAGTTCGAGATATCAAGGTCCCCTATCTTGTGTATGTAGTTCGAGATATCATGGTCCCCTACCTGTTGTGTATGTAGTTCGAGATATCAAGGCCACCTACCTGTTGTGTATGTAGTTCGAGATATCAAGGTCCCCTATCTTGTGTATGGAGTTCGAGATATCAAGGCCACCTACCTGTTGTGTATGTAGTTCGAGATATCAAGGCCACCTACCTGTTGTGTATGTAGTTCGAGATATCATGGTCCCCTACCTGTTGTGTATGTAGTTCGAGATATCAAGGCCACCTACCTGTTGTGTATGTAGTTCGAGATATCATGGTCCCCTATCTGTTGTGTATGTAGTTCGAGATATCATGGTGACCTACCTGTTGTGTATGTAGTTCGAGATATCATGGTCCCCTACCTGTTGTGTATGTAGTTCGAGATATCATGGTCCCCTATCTGTTGTGTATGGAGTTCGAGATATCAAGGCCACCTACCTGTTGTGTATGTAGTTCGAGATATCAAGGCCACCTACCTGTTGTGTATGTAGTTCGAGATATCATGGTCCCCTACCTGTTGTGTATGTAGTTCGAGATATCAAGGTCCCCTATCTGTTGTGTATTTCGTTCGAGATATCATGGTCCCCTACCTGTTGTGTATGTAGTTCGAGATATCAAGGCCACCTACCTGTTGTGTATGTAGTTCGAGATATCAAGGTCCCCTATCTTGTGTATGTAGTTCGAGATATCATGGTCCCCTACCTGTTGTGTATGTAGTTCGAGATATCAAGGC
Organism: Pecten maximus; assembly: GCF_902652985.1. Classification (NCBI taxonomy): domain Eukaryota; kingdom Metazoa; phylum Mollusca; class Bivalvia; order Pectinida; family Pectinidae; genus Pecten; species Pecten maximus. The sequence continues at coordinate 3,216,148 of NC_047032.1, read as the reverse complement.
CACCTACCTGTTGTGTATGTAGTTCGAGATATCAAGGTCCCCTATCTTGTGTATGTAGTTCGAGATATCATGGTCCCCTACCTGTTGTGTATGTAGTTCGAGATATCAAGGCCACCTACCTGTTGTGTATGTAGTTCGAGATATCAAGGTCCCCTATCTTGTGTATGGAGTTCGAGATATCAAGGCCACCTACCTGTTGTGTATGTAGTTCGAGATATCAAGGCCACCTACCTGTTGTGTATGTAGTTCGAGATATCATGGTCCCCTACCTGTTGTGTATGTAGTTCGAGATATCAAGGCCACCTACCTGTTGTGTATGTAGTTCGAGATATCATGGTCCCCTATCTGTTGTGTATGTAGTTCGAGATATCATGGTGACCTACCTGTTGTGTATGTAGTTCGAGATATCATGGTCCCCTACCTGTTGTGTATGTAGTTCGAGATATCATGGTCCCCTATCTGTTGTGTATGGAGTTCGAGATATCAAGGCCACCTACCTGTTGTGTATGTAGTTCGAGATATCAAGGCCACCTACCTGTTGTGTATGTAGTTCGAGATATCATGGTCCCCTACCTGTTGTGTATGTAGTTCGAGATATCAAGGCCACCTACCTGTTGTGTATGTAGTTCGAGATATCATGGTCCCCTATCTGTTGTGTATGTAGTTCGAGATATCATGGTCCCTTATCTGTTGTGTATGTAGTTCGAGATATCATGGTCCCCTACCTGTTGTGTATGTAGTTCGAGATATCAAGGCCACCTACCTGTTGTGTATGTAGTTCGAGATATCATGGTCCCCTATCTGTTGTGTATGTAGTTCGAGATATCATGGTCCCCTACCTGTTGTGTATGTAGTTCGAGATATCAAGGCCACCTACCTGTTGTGTATGTAGTTCGAGATATCAAGGTCCCCTACCTGTTGTGTATGTAGTTCGAGATATCAAGATCCCCTATCTGTTGTGTATGTAGTTCGAGATATCATGGTGACCTACCTGTTGTGTATGTAGTTCGAGATATCATGGTGACCTACCTGTTGTGTATGTAGTTCGAGATATCATGGTCCCCTACCTGTTGTGTATGTAGTTCGAGATATCAAGGGCACCTACCTGTTGTGTATGTAGTTCGAGATATCACGGTCCCCTACCTGTTGTGTATGTAGTTCGAGATATCAAGGCCACCTACCTGTTGTGTATGTAGTTCGAGATATCATGGTGACCTACCTGTTGTGTATGTAGTTCGAGATATCATGGTCCCCTATCTGTTGTGTATGTAGTTCGAGATATCATGGTCCCTTATCTGTTGTGTATGTAGTTCGAGATATCAAGGGCACCTACCTGTTGTGTATGTAGTTCGAGATATCACGGTCCCCTACCTGTTGTGTATGTAGTTCGAGATATCAAGGGCACCTACCTGTTGTGTATGTAGTTCGAGATATCATGGTCAACTATCTGTTGTGTATTTCGTTCGAGATATCATGGTCCCCAATCTGTTGTGTATGTAGTTCGAGATATCGTGGTCACCCATCTGTTGTGTATGTAGTTCGAGATATCAAGGTCCCCTATCTTGTGTATGGAGTTCGAGATATCATGGTCAACTATCTGTTGTGTATGGAGTTCGAGATATCATGGTGACCTACCTGTTGTGTATGTAGTTCGAGATATCACGGTCCCCTACCTGTTGTGTATGTAGTTCGAGATATCAAGGCCACCTACCTGTTGTGTATGTAGTTCGAGATATCATGGCCACCTACCTGTTGTGTATGTAGTTCGAGATATCATGGTCAACTATCTGTTGTGTATTTTGTTCGAGATATCATGGTGACCTACCTGTTATGTATGTAGTTCGAGATATCATGGTGACCTACCTGTTGTGTATGTAGTTCGAGATATCAAGGCCACCTACCTGTTGTGTATGTAGTTCGAGATATCAAGGCCACCTACCTGTTGTGTATGTAGTTCGAGATATCATGGTCCCCTATCTGTTGTGTATGTAGTTCGAGATATCATGGTCAACTACCTGTTGTGTATTTCGTTCGAGATATCAAGGCCACCTATCTATTGTGTATTTCGTTCGAGATATCAAGGCCACCTACCTGTTGTGTATGTAGTTCGAGATATCATGGTCCCCTATCTGTTGTGTATGTAGTTCGAGATATCAAGGCCATCTACCTGTTGTGTATGTAGTTCGAGATATCACGGTCCCCTATCTATTGTGTATGTAGTTCGAGATATCACGGTCCCCTATCTATTGTGTATGTAGTTCGAGATATCATGGTCCCCTATCTGTTGTGTATGTAGTTCGAGATATCATGGTCCCCTACCTGTTGTGTATGGAGTTCGAGATATCATGGCCACCTACCTGTTGTGTATGTAGTTCGAGATATCATGGTCAACTATCTGTTGTGTATGTAGTTCGAGATATCATGGCCACCTACCTGTTGTGTATGTAGTTCGAGATATCATGGTCAACTATCTGTTGTGTATGTAGTTCGAGATATCATGGTGACCTACCTGTTGTGTATGTAGTTCGAGATATCATGGTCAACTATCTGTTGTGTATGTAGTTCGAGATATCATGGTCCCCTACCTGTTGTGTATGTAGTTCGAGATATCATGGTGACCTACCTGTTGTGTATGTAGTTCGAGATATCAAGGCCACCTACCTGTTGTGTATGTAGTTCGAGATATCAAGGCCACCTACCTGTTGTGTATGTAGTTCGAGATATCATGGTCAACTATCTGTTGTGTATTTTGTTCGAGATATCTTGGTAATTAACCTACCTGTTATGAAGGAACTTATGTTGGCTCACAGATACAGCCTTCTAAGTAGACTGAAAAAAGTCAGTACATGAATAATCAGATGTGCATAAAAGTAATCAAATTATATTCAAATAGGATTTCACATTAAGTTTTGACCGCAATATACACTAACATTGTGACAAAGGATTTAGAACGTTTTCTGATGTGTGGCCCTGCGATATTCAAATAACTATAAAACTTAACGGTCACAACATCAATTAGTTTACTAGCCTAATCCTTTGTTTTATTGAGAATATTAGCGGTAACTGAGAATTTACATCAGGGCTAACCGGTTCGTCAGTTTTTAAATGTAACATTTCAAACATAGTTTCTCTATATCTTGGTGGACCTGCAAAATGTTATTGAATACAGGATGTGGGAGTCTTTGTCAAGGCTCGTCTGAAAACAATATAAAATCATCAGGTCCGTCTTAAACTGGTCCGTCCGTTTGGACTGCAAAATGAAACGGCCCAGCTAACCATTGACGCCGAAGTAAAGTTCGTTCGTTCCGTTTAAAACGATTTCGTTCCGTTCTTTTTAAATTGCGTATTTTATAAATACCAAAAAAGGTCAAGGCCAGTCGGCTGCAATGGCTCTTCTACAGGTAGGCGGTAGCAAAATATAAACATTTTGGTAATATGGCGGTATTTAAGATTGGTTGATTATCATTATCGATTGTTTAACGACCAAATTATATGTTACGAAAAGACAGGTAGATTGACACGTCAGTGATTTCGTTATGACAGTCCTAAATGATTATTTGCACTCTGTTCGATTTATTATCATCACGAGAGCTGCTGGAGAAAATGTCAATTTTGTCCGTACTGGGTATTTACCTCTAATGTGTACACCATTGTGTGACACGTCGTAGTTATTTATATCCTCGGTATTGAGAGGAAGGATTGGCGTTCCATTACATCCTCCAAAATCCAAGGATGTTATATTACCAACCTGGTTACCCAATCAGAAGTTTTTAACAGGTTGGGGAAAACCACCAACTCGCGTATATACTATATAATAAAACGCAAACATGCCTATTATACGGTAATTAAGGTATAGATTTGTTACTAAATAGAGCCCAAATCACTTAACACTGTTATGCTGCTTTTGCAGCTGCAGACTGACAGGCATTAAAGAAAACAGTATTATTACATTTCATTTACAGTATTATGATACATATATACTAAAGTACAGATTTCTGTTTTCAGTGGAGAAGATTTAATTTTTTTGATAAGGAAACTGTGAAGGACCCGGATACAGGTCAAGTGTTTGATAAACTCAAGGTAAGATGGACCGAGATATCCAGGTACAGACAAACTTAAGGTAAGATGGACAGAGATATCCAGGTACAAATGAACTTAAGGTAAGATGGACCTAGATATCCAGGTACAAATAAACTTAAGGTAAGATGGACCGAGATATCCAGGTACAAATAAACTTAAGGTAAGATGGACAGAGATATCCAGGTACAAATAAACTTAAGGTAAGATGGACCGAGATATCCAGGTAAAGATGAACGTTATATCTCGGGACACCTATAGGTGTAACTGTGCCAACATTAATATTGGAATATTCTTAATTCTGTAGAAAACTAAACTTACCATTGTCTCTTTGTACATTATATGATACGATGCAGTTTTCCCCTGACACAAACCTAGGGAAACAGATTCCTGTATAGTGTTGGCTCCTTAATTAAGCTATGGGAAACCAGGTGAAAATCTAAATATGATATGAATGTGATTCATGCCATTAACAATATACCAGATGAGTAAAATAAAAGTATGTCGAACAAAACACTACTATTATGATGTTAACTTGGAAAGAAAAATATCTCTGGATGTCCACATGAGAAATTTGACTTTGTATTTTGCTTTTAACTTAAAAGTTATTTTCAATCTTTGAAGTTTTATGCATTGTTTTTGTCAGGATGTGAATGTGTCAGCCTGTGTGAGCGGTCATGGCCAGTTGATTATCGGTGACCATGAGGGATTTCTGTACCTGGTCAGCAGGCAGCTCAAACTCAGTGTATTCAAGGCATACGAGATCAGAGTGTCGCACCTCTTCCAGCTCCGCCAACACAATCTTCTGGTGTCAGTCGGGGTAAGTATACATTACTGACAACCTTCTGGTGTCAGTCGGGGTACGTATACATTACTGACAACCTTCTGGTGTCAGTCGGGGTAAGTACGCATTGCTCTGTGGAGATATGATGATTAACTGATGTTTCCGTGAGTCGTAGGTTCAATGGCAGAATGCATTATTTGTTAGCCATTGTTGTCTTAGACTGTTTTCATTTTTGCGGTCCAAACGGTTAGACCACTTGGACCGGTGTTGTTCGTTTATGAAATAAAGACAGACCTGGTGATTTTAAATTGTTTTCAGACGAGCCTTGATAAAGACTTCCAAGGCCTGTTTTAACATTTGCAGGTCCGTCAAGATGTATATTTGAAATATTAAATTTAAAAACTGAAAAACTGGTTTGACCGCATAAAACGAACAGGCCCCTGATTCTGAGGAATCGAAGAAATATTTTGATTACCTCCCTTACTGATAAAACACATGGTCAGTAGCCAGCAGGGCCCAGCACACATGTTATGGTTCACCAAACAGGAAGTCGAGCTCATCAAAAGGTGCAGCACAACTTCTGTAGATTGTATTGAACAAATTATACACCGGTCCTGTCATAGAGTCATGTGTTGCTACATATACATGTAATTTAATATAATTGGAAATTTTTCTTGTGACCCTTGGGATAAATGATTAAGAAATTTTACCTTCAAAGTTCAAGTGGCTAAAGAAAAACTGCTTGTGCTTGGTATTCTGATGGTTTCACAATAATCCACTTTTTGACAAACTCCAGACTTCAATATGTCACAGCCTATACATAACCTAGGATGAAGATCCTAAGTGCGTGGTTTGACACTACATACCCGTGGCGGTTTGTGTCTCTTATGAAGTTCAGAAATGGGCCAGTCTGTGCTGTCGTGGCTGTGTCCTTGGGCAAGACACTTTACCCTTATTGCTCGGGATGGCATGTGACAGGCCTCCCGTATGTTGTTCAGTGAGGTAGTCACCAGCACCTACAAGACGACTTCGCCTCAAAATTACCCTGGCTGTTCACAGGGCAGTAAGCCCGACAAGTAAATTAATATCTCACAAGATTTTTATACCGCTGATACCATGATCTGTTTATTCTCTAGTGTTTTATTCCGATTCAGCTGCATATTTCTCACATTCGTCGTCTTTTCCAGGAAGATGAGCAAGGCGTCAACCCACTTATCAAGGTGTGGAATTTGGACAAGGTAAGATTTAATGAACACAAGCTTTTTAATCTGAAGAAGGAATCTGTCATTTACCAAATACATGTACTGGGTTTGAAAAATTTGAGGAATGATTGGGCCAGGTTTTCTCTAATTAATTGCGAGAGTCAGAAAGCCTGGACGTAATAGAAACCTACAACCTGTTTAACTTCCTTTATTTGATGTCGATTTTCATTATAAATGAACACAAAGCATATCACTCTGAGTCTCTCATAGACAAACAAAAACTTTTAGATATATCTCTACTCTACCTGTAATTAGCGAAAATAAATGCCAAAGACAATTCAAGGTCCAAAGATGAGGTTATATTAATACATCAGGTAAAAAGGGGTTAACACCAGAATTGACACGAGTCCCTCGGATTGAGAAGTGAAATTTGCCCCTTCTGTTTTTAGCCCACCATGTGATGATGATGGGGTATTCAAATCATCCCCTGTATGTGGTCCATTGTCTGCCCAATAACAACTCTTGTTGTTGCTTTTTCTTGATAAGTAATGGAGAAATACTTCCTAGTTGTGTCCATTTGATTTTGACCCTGCAGTGGATATTTTTACCAGGTGACCTTTTTGGCTACCAAGTCATAAAATCTAGACGCCAATTAGAAAAGTTAGTCACCAAAGAACCCAAGTTGTCTGAGCTTTAAAAAAATCTTTTTATTATTTTGTTCAGCATAATATCTCTCCGTAACTTTTTCAATTGTGAACATCATTTTAGCATTGACTGCAACTTTTGAAAGATTAACCAAATCGCAAATTTACACAATTTTTTAGTGGCCATGCAGGCGTCTTATAGGTCAATAACTGGTCGTCAGTGGTGAATTTAAGGCGCCATGGCCACTGAAATAGACACTACTTTGAACCTTGTCCTGATTCAGCAAAACAAAATGGCAGACAGTTGAAGTTTGGTATCGCTAATTTCTGATTCACAATTCTTCATGTCGGATATCTCTTAGTTTTCATATCTATATAGGGTCCCTTTGTTTTCATGGGGCCACAGCAGCCAAGTGGTTAAGGTGTCCAGACACTTTATCACTTGTCCTCCACCTCTGGGTTGCGAGTTCAAAAGTTAAACCCACGTGAGGCAGTTGCCTCCACCTCCAAAACCTGGCACGTCCTTAAATGTCCCTGGCTGTTATAATGGGACGTTAAACAGAAACAACCCACCCCTTTGTTTTCAAGTCGTTAAAGTAGTGAAAAGATATAGACCCAACCAAGAATTTTCAATGGTGGGTGGCAAGAATCCTCTGGTGTTTGGTTTGGTTTGGTTTATTTTGTTTAACGTCCTATTAACAGCTAAGGTCATTTAAGGACGGCCTCCCGTGCGTGCGACATGCATGCGTGTGGTGAGTGCGTATGTGTGTTTTGGGAGGCTGCGGTATGTTCGTGTTAAGTCTCCTTGTGATAGGCCGGAACTTTTGTCGATTTATAGTGCTACCTCACTGAAGCATACTGCCGAAGACACCCAGCAGCACACCCCTGCACACTCCTCTGGTGTCTCTTTGTAACATTTACTTACAGTTGTGGGAAATCATCATTGCTTTAATCTCTTACGATTTTCCCTATTATCTTTCGGAGTATTATTAGATGTTAAATTAACAATGTTGTTGACTTTCAGATTGAGAAAGGAACACCAGTTTGTACCAGGATAACAAGGGCTATTCCAGGAAATAAACCCACCCCTGTAAGTATATTTATTTATAAATTTACCAGGATAACAAGGGCTATTCCAGGAAATAAACCTACCCCAGTAAGTATATTTATTCATGTACATGTAAGTTTACCAGGATAACAAGGGCTATTACAGGAAATAAACCCACCCCTGTAAGTATATTTATTTATAAATTTACCAGGATAACGAGGGCTATTCCAGGAAATAAACCCACCCCTGTAAGACAGTAAGTATAGTTATTTATGTGCAGGTAAATTTACCAGGAAACAAGGGCTATTCCAGGAAATAAACCCACCCCTGTAAATATATTATATGACATTATTAGGTACAGAAGACAGATTAGCAAGTAATTTATAATATTTTCATACACAGGAAATTTACAATATATATTGATATGCATTGATATACAGGAAATTTATGTCAATCATGATAATTTACAATATTTTAATATTAAACAAACGATATTCAATGTAGTTATAATAGCAGGTTTTGAAATGTACAATATTTCAATATACATGAATTTTACAATATTTCAATATGCATGCAATTTTACAATATTTCAATATATATGAAATGTACAATTTTATTTTAATAAACATGAAATTTACAATATTTTTATACCCAGGGGATTTACTATCATTTTAAAGGAACTTACTACTACTACTATTACTTTAAAGGAACTTACAGTATGTTATATAAATATACTGAAAACTAACAGACTGGGGATCTGATGTTTATGTGTTCTGACTCTGTAGGTGACTTGTCTGGCTGTCCACGAGAACCTGGCCTGGATGGCAGTCGGATTTGAAAACGGTAGCGTGGTGCTTTTCAAGGGGGACGTCACTAAAGACAGGTATTTAACTGTTTATGTGACAGTTATCTGACAATGTCTATTTGGTTATTTTATGTGATGTTATTAAGCTCTGAAGCTGCTACAGGCAAACCTGCCAATTTTTCCGATTTAGTTGGGATTTTCCCGATTTCAGCCTCCCTGCCCCTTCTCCCGATCATATTGATCAGATATTAAATAATCTCCTGATTTTGGAAGCCTGTCTTAATAACCTGGTATGGAACCCTGTTCATCTTGTTAAGTTTCATTTAGGACTACACAACCAAATCAGCCAATCAGCTGGTGTTTTCACCTGAACCAAGTCCCCAAGGAAAATGTGTTTTCTTAGGTTTGTAGCTGTTTTCCTGAGTAAATAACATATGAAATGGGTACTTTCTATATACGAGAATAAAGTGTAGGGTCTTGAGGTTTGGAAAATCAAAAATATACACTCCTACTGAAAATAGAATGGCGTAGGATGATTCGAAGTGTAAAAAGGCGGGAATTCCCCAGGTGGGGGTTCCCCAATGTACTGTTAATGTCAGGGTTACTGTCTTTCGAGTACCCGTGTGCACTAATATGCCGTTAAACCTATACAATAACAACATTTATCAGATAGAAAAAACTTCAAACTTAATTTGATATAAATTTCACATCATTTGAACTTAAAACGAGCGAATAAAGGGATGGGGTCACTAGTAATAACATATAGTAAATTATTTAGTTGTGTGAGTCCTTTAGGCCTATGACAGGTAGCGCTTACCAGCTAGCTATAGGAATATGTGTGGGAGACGCATCATTTATGACCTACTCACAAACTGGAACGAAATTTGACGCTTCACTGACAGTATGTCAGTACCTCATGGTCAAAGGGAAGCAACTCCCGCAGGTTGATCGCTGAGACTGGTCATTATACATCGATTCTGGGGACCAAAATGTCCATTTTTGGTCACATTCCACAGGTGGTTGTTATACACAGTGTCATTATAAAGTGAGAATGCTTTGGACCATAACAAAATGGTCATTATAGACAGGTGGTCATTAGAGCAGGTTTGACTGTAATTGTCCTCAACCTGTCAATAGATTTGAATCACAATGTAGATGTAAGTTTGTTGATCAAACTCCAAAGGTAGAAGTAAAATTCTGACTTGAATACTGCGCCTTTACTACAGGAAGTGTAGTAATGTTACATAGGTGAGACTTTTAATGTCATTCGTTTTTACATTTCACAGACACACCAAAACCAGAATTGTCTATGAGAATCCGAAGCCTGTCACTGGATTAGCATTCAAGACATCGGGATCTAAAACAATATTCTTGTTCGTGGTTACAGAATCTCAGGTTGTTTCCATATCAATCTCCGGCAAACAAGACCAGAAGGTGAGTTTTATCAGACAAACGAGACCAGGTCCACAAGTCTGGTGTTTTACCCAAGAGGGGTTATAGTATTGTAAACATGGAAATTTACGCGAGGGGGAAATTTATGCTAATTATGCGGATCCCTTTTGATGGTGAAATTTCCACCACATGTATTATTTTGATATTAATTTGAGTATATCCGAACTACAAACGAAGGTGGGTCGATCGCGAAAATTACCCCCACAGGTATAGTGTACATATCGAAATCGCGAAATTAACCATCCGCGAAAATAACCACGTTTACAGTACATGTGTGGTACAAGTAAATCATGTTCCGTTTGACTGTATTTACAGTGTATACAATGTGAAACTGAAGATCTGACACAATCTATTAATAGAAGCATACGACATAAAAATGAAGAGTTGACACAATCCATTAATAGAAGTATACAAAATAAAAATGAAGATCTGATACAATCTATTAATAGAAGCATACGACATAAAAATGAAGATCTGATACAATCTATTAATAGAAGCATACGACATAAAAATGAAGATCTGATACAATCTATTAATAGAAGCATACGACATAAAAATGAAGATCTGATACAATCTATTAATAGAAGCATACGACATAAAAATGAAGATCTGACACAATCTATTAATGTAGCATAAAACATGAAAATGAAGAGTTGACACAATCTATTAAGTGTAGCATAAATCATAAAAATGAAGATCTGACACAATCGATGAACGTTTATCGGATCAAAGGTTTTAGGCCAAAAAACACCTAACTCAATGATACTCTGTATGGTAAAGTGGTTATAGGTGTCCCGATACGTTAACACTAGCCCTCCACCTCTGGGTTGCGAGTTTGAAACCTATGTGGGGCAGTTGCCAGGTACTGACCGTAGGCCGGTGGTTTTTCTCCGGGTACTACGGCTTTCCTCCACCTCCAAACCTGGCACGTCCTTAAATGACCCTGGCTGTTAATAGGACGTTAAACAAAAACAAACCAAACCAAAACTGTATGGTAATGACAATTGACCAAGGTATTATTTTGATGCTTACAGTGTAAAACTTGTGTTTAGAGAGAAGTAGTTCAGCTATGGTATGACTTTTGGTTACAGAACGGTGAGCCCAACACAGAGATTCATTCAATGGTCCGATTTATTGGTGAGCGTTGTTGACATGTTTCGGCTATAGGGTAGCCATCGTCAGAATATTTGTAGGCAGACCTCGTGTATTCATATGTATCTACGACAGATTCATCTAGATTGTTACAACTCTCTACCTTCTGGGCTGTTGTGTTTCCATCCCCTGTAATGTTTTGGTTACAGAGTATGGTTGAGCACTTCCAGCAACCGTAAACCACAGCTATTTATGACAAATATGACTTTTGGTCACAGAGTATGGTTGAGCACTTCGAGCGACCTTAAACCACAGCTATTTATGACAAATATGACTTTTGGTCACAGAGTATGGTTGAGCACTTCGAGCGACCGTAAACCACAGCTATTTATGACAAATATGACTTTTGGTTACAGAGTATGGTTGAGCACTTCGAGCGACCGTAAACCACAGCTATTTATGACAAATATGACTTTTGGTTACAGAGTATGGTTGAGCACTTCGAGCGACCGTAAACCACAGCTATTTATGACAAATATGACTTTTGGTTACAGAGTATGGTTGAGCACTTCGAGCGACCGTAAACCACAGCTATTTATGACAAATATGACTTTTGGTTACAGAGTATGGTTGAGCACTTCGAGCGTTGAGTAACTGTAAACCAGGGCTATTTATTACAAATATGACTTTTGGTTACAGAGTACAGTTGAACACTTCGAGCGACCGTAAACCACAGCTATTTATGACAAATATGACTTTTGGTTACAGAGTACAGTTGAGCATTTCGGGGCAACCGTAAACCACAGCTATTTATGACAAATATGACTTTTGGTTACAGAGTACGGTTGAGCACTTCGAGTGACCGTAAACCACAGCTATTTATTACAAATATGACTTTTGGTTACAGAGTACAGTTGAACACTTCCAGCGACCGTAAACCACAGCTATTTATGACAAATATGACTTTTGGTTACAGAGTACGGTTGAGCACTTCGAGCGACCGTAAACCACAGCTATTTATGACAAATATGACTTTTGGTTACAGAGTACAGTTGAGCACTTCGAGCGATGAGCGACCGTAAATCACTGTTATTTATGACAAATATGACTTTCGGTTACAGAGTACGGTTGAGCACTTCGAGCGATGAGCGACCATAAATCACAGTTATTTATGATAAATATGACTTTTGGTTACAGAGTACGGTTGAACATTTCGGGGCATCCCTTCATTGTACCGTGATGAGCGACCACACCCAGGATCACCAGCTAGTGATGGGCAGACAGGATGTGAGTATCGTAAATTCAACAAAAAAAATCCTATATTCATGATAAATAACATAAATCCTATATCTTGCTAAATTCTCGCATATTTTTTAAGCTGAAATATTGTACCTCGGCAAATCACCATTTTCTATGATATTTTGGGATTTTCTCGACTGTTTATTCAACACCAAGTTTGTTTACAAATTTTATTGAAGCTACTTTCTACATAAAATTTCTTGGCTATATTCAGGGATCACATGATTAAGCTCCCAGAATCAGAAATCTGAACCCTTAATCGGCATGGTCTTTAATTGTCACTAGAATATAGAAATGTATCAAACATATTACAGTAAACCTCCGGTTAGTTCGGACAAAATTAAATAAATATTGACGAACCTCAGAAAATAAGCTTGAGTTCGAACTATTTGAGTCAATATCGGCGAAAATCTCGGCAGAGTAAAATCATTAGACACAAACACATCGATCGTAAATCTGATACGTAACAATGGCGGCCTGAACAATGGCACATTTATAAGAAAGTAAAATGATTGTATTTTATTTAATTCAATGTTAATTGATTGTTAAACGTTCTTCATTTCGCGATAATTATGATGGTTATTGGGGGAAGCCGCTCGGGCTATGCGTAGAGCTCTACAGTAGGCCCCAAAACAGTACAGTACACGTTTCATTTGTGACACAAAAGTTAAACAGTATAATCTTTGCATGGTTATATTTTTTATCTGAATCAGAAACTATCGCTATATTATTGTAATAAATGGTCTCTTTAATACATCAAAAGCAGTCTACATAACCTGTTGCGTTTACGAAAGCACTACTGTAAAAATAGGCGATATATGTTGATAAAATTAGGTCAGAACATCAACATGTCTGCTTTTAAATATGCCCAGTCGTATTATCTACCAAACATAATTGATACCTGCAAAATTATCCATCACTAATTGGGACACCTGTGGATTGTTTTGACTGGATATGAATGCTTTTCACGTCACTCGGCACGATCGGGCAGCCGATCCTTTCAACTTTACTGCAAGCGACACCTCACGTGGCCTGCTTACCTAGCGTGAGGTCGCAGGTTTTCAGGTAATACCTTGATTGGCAATACTTAAGAGATGTCCAGTCGCAATTAAATAATCATAATGCTAAGTTAACACTAGTTATATATGTGAAAATGCACGGACGATTTCTTAGTTTGCTATACAGCGCCAATACAAATATCGCATGTTATTTATACATTGTCGGGGCCTAAAATTGCAATCAGCTGTCTCGTGCGTGGTGTATTTTCCAATGAAAAAACTGAATTAATGCTAAAATATGTCCAGCATATATTAAATCACAGACGCATTCTAATGATCACGCATACAATCTAATAACCTAAACGTGCCTGTTGATCAAATTTAGATCTTGGCATTTTTCTGGACCGGTCATCAGGGCCGGGCCGTCGCGAGCTTCCAATGGAGATTGCCGGGGAAAAAAAACTTACTTTACGTTCTTCATTTGCCAAGTTTGAACTATCCGAAATAGTGTCAGTTATAAATAGCCAGAGTTCGAACTATTACTAGCTAAAAAATTATTGTTTTTCGTGAAAAAAATGTGTGTTCGATACTATCCGCGTGTTCGAACTAATCAGAGGTTTACCATAACATGAATCAAAGTCAAGCTTCAAACTTACATGACTTTCTTATGAATTAAACTGTCCAGATATTCCATCTGAAGGCACCTAGGGGATTGGAATTTGATAGCATTTGTTACTGATTTATTGAATGCTGCCTGTGTTGACATGTGACAAGGTGAAACCTATAAATAGCAGTACAGTAGCTGGGTTCCACACAATCTGACACCTATATCTCTGTTTTGTAGGCAGTTTATTTTTACCAGCCAGACGGACGGGGGCCCTGCCTGGCTTTTGAGGGTGAAAAGCTACATCTCCAATGGTTTAGGGGCTACCTTATAGTAGTAGGCAAGGAAAACAAGGCACTCCTTCGTACTACTGTACTGTAAGTATTTAACTGTCTGTACTGTAAGTATTTAACTGTCGGTACTGTAAGTATTTAACTGTCTGTACTGTAAGTATTTAACTGTCGGTACTGTAAGTATTTAACTGTCTGTACTGCTGTACTGTAAGTATTTAACTGTCGGTACTGTAAGTATTTAACTGTCTGTACTGTAAGTATTTAACTGTCGGTACTGCTGTACTGTAAGTATTCAACTGTCGGTACTGTAAGTATTTAACTGTCAGTACTGTAAGTATTTAACTGTTGGTACTGTAAGTATTTAACTGTCTGTACTGCTGTACTGTAAGTATTTAACTGTCTGTACTGCTGTACTGTAAGTATTTAACTGTCGGTACTGTAAGTATTTAACTGTCGGTACTGTAGGTATTTAACTGTCGGTACTGTAAGTATTTAACTGTCTGTACTGTAAGTATTTAACTGTCTGTACTGTAAGTATTTAACTGTCTGTACTGTAAGTATTTAACTGTCGGTACTGTAAGTATTTAACTGTCGGTACTGTAAGTATTTAACTGTCGGTACTGTAAGTATTTAACTGTCGGTACTGTAAATATTTAACTGTCGGTACTGTAAGTATTTAACTGTCTGTACTGTAAGTATTTAACTGTCGGTACTGTAAGTATTTAACTGTCTGTACTGTAAATATTTAACTGTCGGTACTGTAAGTATTTAACTGTCTGTACTGTAAATATTTAACTGTAGGTACTGTAAGTATTTAACTGTCTGTACTGCTGTACTGTAAGTATTTAACTGTCGGTACTGTAAGTATTTAACTGTCGGTACTGTAAGTATTTAACTGTCGGTACTGTAAGTATTTAAATGTCGGTACTGTAAATATTTAACTGTCGGTACTGCTGTACTGTAAGTATTTAACTGTCGGTACTGTAAGTATTTAACTGTCGGTACTGTAAGTATTTAACTGTCGGTACTGTAAGTATTTAACTGTCTGTACTGTAAGTATTTAACTGTCGGTACTGTAAGTATTTAACTGTCGGTACTGTAAGTATTTAACTGTCTGTACTGTAAGTATTTAACTGTCTGTACTGTAAGTATTTAACTGTCGGTACTGTATGTATTTAACTGTCTGTACTGTAAGTATTTAACTGTCGGTACTGTAAGTATTTAACTGTCGGTACTGCTGTACTGTAAGTATTTAACTGTCGGTACTGTAAGTATTTAACTGTCAGTACTGTAAGTATTTAACTGTCGGTACTGTAGGTATTTAACTGTCGGTACTGCTGTACTGTAAGTATTTAACTGTCTGTACTGTAAGTATTTAACTGTCTGTACTGTAAGTATTTAACTGTCGGTACTGTAAGTATTTAACTGTCGGTACTGCTGTACTGTAAGTATTTAACTGTCTGTACTGTAAGTATTTAACTGTCGGTACTGTAAGTATTTAACTGTCGGTACTGCTGTACTGTAAGTATTTAACTGTCTGTACTGTAAGTATTTAACTGTCGGTACTGTAAGTATTTAACTGTCGGTACTGTAAGTATTTAACTGTCGGTACTGCTGTACTGTAAGTATTTAACTGTCGGTACTGTAAGTATTTAACTGTCAGTACTGTAAGTATTTAACTGTCGGTACTGTAGGTATTTAACAGTCTGTACTGTAAGTATTTAACTGTCAGTACTGTAAGTATTTAACTGTCGGTACTGTAAGTATTTAACTGTCGGTACTGTAAGTATTTAACTGTCGGTACTGTAAGTATTTAACTGTGTGTACTGTAAGTATTTAACTGTCAGTACTGTAAGTATTTAACTGTCAGTACTGTAAGTATTTAACTGTCTGTACTGTAAGTATTTAACTGTCGGTACTGTAAGTATTTAACTGTCTGTACTGTAAGTATTTAACTGTCGGTACTGTAAGTATTTAACGGTCGGTACTGTAAGTATTTATTAATAACTGTCTGTACTGTAAGTATTTAACTGTCTGTACTGTAAGTATTTAACTGTCTGTACTGTAAGTATTTAACTGTCGGTACTGTAAGTATTTATTAATAACTGTCTGTACTGTAAGTATTTAACTGTCTGTACTGTAAGTATTTAACTGTCGGTACTGTAAGTATTTAACTGTCTGTACTGTAAGTATTTAACTGTCAGTACTGTAAGTATTTAACTGTCGGTACTGTAAGTATTTAACTGTCAGTACTGTAAGTATTTAACTGTCTGTACTGTAAGTATTTATTAATAACTGTCTGTACTGTAAGTATTTAACTGTCAGTACTGTAAGTATTTAACTGTCTGTACTGTAAGTATTTAACTGTCAGTACTGTAAGTATTTAACGGTCGGTACTGTAAGTATTTATTAATAACTGTCTGTACTGTAAGTATTTAACTGTCAGTACTGTAAGTATTTAACTGTCTGTACTGTAAGTATTTAACTGTCAGTACTGTAAGTATTTAACGGTCGGTACTGTAAGTATTTATTAATAACTGTCTGTACTGTAAGTATTTAACGGTCGGTACTGTAAGTATTTATTAATAACTGTCTGTACTGTAAGTATTTAACTGTCAGTACTGTAAGTATTTAACTGTCTGTACTGTAAGTATTTAACTGTCAGTACTGTAAGTATTTAACGGTCGGTACTGTAAGTATTTATTAATAACTGTCTGTACTGTAAGTATTTAACTGTCTGTACTGTAAGTATTTAACTGTCTGTACTGTAAGTAATTAACTGTCGGTACTGTAAATATTTAACTGTCTGTACTGTAAGTATTTAACTGTCTGTACTGTAAGTATTTAACTGTCGGTACTGTAAGTATTTAACTGTCTGTACTGTAAGTATTTAACTGTCGGTACTGTAGGTATTTAACTGTCTGTACTGTAAGTATTTAACTGTCGGTACTGTAAGTATTTAACTGTCGGTACTGTAAGTATTTAACTGTCGGTACTTTAAGTATTTATTAATAACTGTCTGTACTGTAAGTATTTAACTGTCTGTACTGTAAGTATTTAACTGTCTGTACTGTAAGTATTTAACTGTCGGTACTGTAAGTATTTAACTGTCGGTACTGTAAGTATTTAACTGTCGGTACTTTAAGTATTTATTAATAACTGTCTGTACTGTAAGTATTTAACTGTCTGTACTGTAAGTATTTAACTGTCTGTACTGTAAGTATTTAACTGTCGGTACTGTAAGTATTTAACTGTCTGTACTGTAAGTATTTAACTGTCGGTACTGTAAGTATTTAACTGTCGGTACTGTAAGTATTTAACTGTCGGTACTGTAAGTATTTAACTGTCGGTACTGTAAGTATTTAACTGTCTGTACTGTAAGTATTTAACTGTCTGTACTGTAAGTATTTAACTGTCGGTACTGTAAGTATTTAACTGTCTGTACTGTAAGTATTTAACTGTCTGTACTGTAAGTATTTAACTGTCGGTACTGTAAATATTTAACTGTCTGTACTGTAAGTATTTAACTGTCTGTACTGTAAGTATTTAACTGTCGGTACTGCTGTACTGTAAGTATTTAACTGTCGGTACTGTAAGTATTTAACTGTCTGTACTGTAAGTATTTAACTGTCTGTACTGTAAGTATTTAACTGGCGGTACTTCTGTACTGTAAGTATTTAACTGTCGGTACTGTAAGTATTTATTAATAACTGTCTGTACTGTAAGTATTTAACTGTCTGTACTGTAAGTATTTAACTGTCGGTACTGTAAGTATTTAACTGTCTGTACTGTAAGTATTTAACTGTCTGTACTGTAAGTATTTAACTGTCGGTACTGTAAATATTTAACTGTCTGTACTGTAAGTATTTAACTGTCTGTACTGTAAGTATTTAACTGTCGGTACTGCTGTACTGTAAGTATTTAACTGTCTGTACTGTAAGTATTTAACTGTCGGTACTGTAAGTATTTAACTGTCGGTACTGTAGGTATTTAACTGTCGGTACTGTAAGTATTTAACTGTCTGTACTGTAAGTATTTAACTGTCTGTACTGTAAGTATTTAACTGTCTGTACTGTAAGTATTTAACTGTCTGTACTGTAAGTATTTAACTGTCTGTACTGTAAGTATTTAACTGTAAGTATTTAACTGTCTGTACTGTAAGTATTTAACTGTCTGTACTGTAAGTATTTAACTGTCTGTACTGTAAGTATTTAACTGTCGGTACTGTAAGTATTTAACTGTCGGTACTGTAAGTATTTAACTGTCTGTACTGTAAGTATTTAACTGTCTGTACTGTAAGTATTTAACTGTCGGTACTGTAAGTATTTAACTGTCTGTACTGTAAGTATTTAACTGTCTGTACTGTAAGTATTTAACTGTCGGTACTGTAAGTATTTAACTGTCGGTACTGCTGTACTGTAAGTATTTAACTGTCGGTACTGTAAGTATTTAACTGTCGGTACTGTAAGTATTTAACTGTCGGTACTGTAAGTATTTAACTGTCGGTACTGTAAGTATTTAACTGTCGGTACTGTAAGTATTTAACTGTCGGTACTGTAAGTATTTAACTCTCGGTACTGTAAGTATTTAACTGTCGGTACTGTAAGTATTTAACTCTCGGTACTGTAAGTATTTAACTGTCGGTACTGCTGTACTGTAAGTATTTAACTGTCTGTACTGTAAGTATTTAACTGTCGGTACTGTAAGTATTTAACTGTCGGTACTGTAAGTATTTAACTGTTGGTACTGCTGTACTGTAAGTATTTTTCCATCTGGCTTTCTATTTTCCATTTAAATGGCAATTTCTTTTCAGAAACCAAAAAGCCTAGAATAATATTTTGCTTGAACAGAATGCCTTTGGTCCATATTAAAGGTCACAGGGGTCAAATTTGTTAAAACAGTCAAAAAGACTTATTTAGATGAATGAAAAGCACTGTCTAGAATAATGATATGTGACTGAAAAAAACCCAGAATCTTGTACATGACTGATAGTTTGCTTGGATGACTTGCAACAAAGTTTGCGAAAGTAAATGACCTTGACTCATATTCAAGGCCACAGGAGTTAACTTTGTCAAAACCAGCAAATGACTTCTTCTGATTAGCTAAAAGGCCTATATTCAAGATGTTTGGCAGATCATGTTCGTATGATGAGGCCCGCCAAAGTTTGCAAACAGAAATGACCTTGAACCATCATATTCAAGGTCACATATGATAGGACTTGTGATTAACTGGGAGGCATAAAATCATCAAAAAAGTGAATACCAGTTAAGCTATGCAGGCCCATTAGGCCTCTTGTTATGTCTCTCACGAAAAAAACCACCCTCAAGTTTATAACATTGTTAATATCAGTGTTATTACAATCTATCACACAGGAAATGTTTGATTCTGTATTCACAGGGGAGGACAAAGCCTGGAGATGAACATTGTCACTGTGTATGATATCCAGAATAAATTTATAGCGTATTCCGCGCCGTATCCCGACGTGATAGGAGTCATGTGTGAATGGGGAAGTGTATACCTGCTGGGCGGGGATAGAAAGGTAAATATAGCCGTCTGAATCCTCCGGTATCCCATAGCAACATCAGTACCTGCTGGTCGGGGATAGGATGTTTAATATAGCCGTCTGAATCCTCCGGTATCCCATAACAACATTAGTACCTGCTGGGCGGGGATAGGATGTTTAATATAGCCGTCTGAATCCTCCGGTATCCCATAACAACATTAGTACCTGCTGGGCGGGGATAGGATGTTTAATATAGCCGTCTGAATCCTCCGGTATCCCATAACAACATTATTACCTGCTGGGCGGGGATAGGATGTTTAATATAGCCGTCTGAATCCTTCGGTATCCCATAACAACATTATTACCTGCTGAGCGGGGATAGGATGTTAAATATAGCCGTCTGAATCCTTCGGTATCCCATAACAACATTATTACCTGCTGGGCGGGGAAAGGATGTTTAATATAGCTGTCTGAATCCTTCGGTATCCCATAACAACATTAGTACCTGCTGGGCGGGGATAGGATGTTTAATATAGCCGTCTGAATCCTCCGGTATCCCATAACAACATTATTACCTGCTGGGCGGGGATAGGATGTTTAATATAGCCGTCTGAATCCTTCGGTATCCCATAACAACATTAGTACCTGCTGGGCGGGGATAGGATGTTTAATATAGCCGTCTGAATCCTTCGGTATCCCATAGCAACATTAATACCTGCTGGGCGGGGATAGGATGTTTAATATAGCCGTCTGAATCCTTCAGTATCCCATAACAACATTATTACCTGCCGGGCGGGGATAGTATGTTAAATATAGCCGTCTGAATCCTCCGGTATAACCATAGCAACATTATTATCGAGTAAGGACATTCATTGAGAGCTATCATATGGCTGATAAACTGTAAATCTTGTTTTCAATTACAGTTGTACATTAATATGATCATCAGAGCGACTCGCATGTCCAATTAAAATATACTTATTATAATAAATGACTACATAATTACATAGTTTTTGGTCAGTAGACTTCAACAAGATATACAGAGCATTATTGTCAAGAAGAAGTTGGAAACTTAAGAGGACTCGGGTGATAAAACTACAAATTAAAGAATGGTAAAATTATTTCATTTAGAGCTTAGACGCAGCAGGATATAAAATAAATATTAATGCATAAATTATGGAAGGTAGAAGTTAAAGAGAATAGTGCGGAAAATAAAGTTTTACGGTTGTCTGGAAACGTATTCCTTATAATACTATGATGAATAATATGCTGACAATTTGATGACCATAATTTAATCCCCTGTGAAACACCAGTCTTAGGTCTTTCTGCTAAATATATGTACAATATACATGTAATAGTGCTACGACATCTTTTTTACTTACAGCTCTACCAACTCCAGGAAAAAGACACACAGACCAAACTAGAAATGTTGTTTAAGAAAAACAATTATCAGTTGGCTATCAGGTGAGTGGGTCTATCAGGTGAGTGGGGGTGTCAGGTGAGTGGGTCTATCAGGTGAGTGGGGCTGTCAGGTGAGTGGGTCTGTCAGGTCAGTGGGGCTGTCAGGTGAGTGGGTCTATCAGGTAAGTGGGGGTGTCAGGTGAGTGGGTCTGTCAGGTGAGTGAGTCTATCAGGTGAGTGGGTTGATCAGGTGAGTGGGGGTGTCAGGTGAGTGGGGGCTGTCAGGTGAGTGGGTCTGTCAGGTGAGTGGGTCTGTCAGGTGAGTGGGTCTGTCAGGTGAGTGGGGCTGTCAGGTGAGTGGGTCTATCAGGTGAGTGGGTCTGTCAGGTGAGTGGGGCTGTCAGGTGAGTGGGTCTGTCAGGTGAGTGGGGCTGTCAGGTGAGTGGGTCTGTCAGGTGAGTGGGGCTGTCAGGTGAGTGGGGCTGTCAGGTGAGTGGGTCTGTCAGGTGAGTGGGGCTGTCAGGTGAGTGGGTCTATCAGGTAAGTGGGGGTGTCAGGTGAGTGGGTCTGTCAGGTGAGTGGGTCTATCAGGTGAGTGGGGGGTGTCAGGTGAGTGGGGGTGTCAGGTGAGTGGGGGTGTCAGGTGAGTGGGGGTGTCAGGTGAGTGGGTCTATCAGGTAAGTGGGGCTATCAGGTAAGTGGGGGTGTCAGGTGAGTGGGGCTGTCAGGTGAGTGGGGGTGTCAGGTGAGTGGGGGTGTCAGGTGAGTGGGGCTGTCAGGTGAGTGGGTTTATCAGGTGAGTGGGGGCTATCAGGTGAGTGGGTCTGTCAGGTGAGTGGGTCTGTCAGGTGAGTGGGTTGATCAGGTGAGTGGGTCTATTAGGTGAGTGGGGCTGTCAGGTGAGTGGGGGTGTCAGGTGAGTGGGGGTGTCAGGTGGGTGGGTCTATCAGGTGAGTGGGGCTGTCAGGTGAGTGGGGCTGTCAGGTGAGTGGGGGTGTCAGGTGAGTGGGGGGTGTCAGGTGAGTGGGGCTGTCAGGTGAGTGGGGGTGTCAGGTGAGTGGGGCTGTCAGGTGAGTGGGGGCTATCAGGTGAGTGGGTCTGTCAGGTGAGTGGGGCTGTCAGGTGAGTGGGTTGATCAGGTGAGTGGGTCTATTAGGTGAGTGGGGCTGTCAGGTGAGTGGGGGTGTCAGGTGAGTGGGGGTGTCAGGTGAGTGGGTCTATCAGGTGAGTGGGGCTGTCAGGTGAGTGGGGCTGTCAGGTGAGTGGGTCTATCAGGTGAGTGGGTCTATCAGGTGAGTGGGGCTGTCAGGTGAGTGGGTCTATCAGGTGAGGGGGTCTATCAGGTGAGTGGGGCTGTCAGGTGAGTGGGGCTGTCAGGTAAGTGGGGCTGTCAGGTGAGTGGGGCTGTCAGGTGGGTGGGTCTATCAGGTGAGTGGGGCTGTCAGGTGAGTGGGTCTATCAGGTGAGTGGGTCTATCAGGTGAGTGGGGGTGTCAGGTGAGTGGGGGTGTCAGGTGAGTGGGTCTATCAGGTAAGTGGGGCTATCAGGTAAGTGGGGGTGTCAGGTGAGTGGGGCTGTCAGGTGAGTGGGGGTGTCAGGTGAGTGGGGGTGTCAGGTGAGTGGGGCTGTCAGGTGAGTGGGTTTATCAGGTGAGTGGGGGCTATCAGGTGAGTGGGTCTGTCAGGTGAGTGGGGCTGTCAGGTGAGTGGGTTGATCAGGTGAGTGGGTCTATTAGGTGAGTGGGGGCTGTCAGGTGAGTGGGGGTGTCAGGTGGGTGGGTCTATCAGGTGAGTGGGGCTGTCAGGTGAGTGGGGGCTGTCAGGTGAGTGGGGGTGTCAGGTGAGTGGGGCTGTCAGGTGAGTGGGGGTGTCAGGTGAGTGGGGGTGTCAGGTGAGTGGGGCTGTCAGGTGAGTGGGTCTATCAGGTGAGTGGGGGCTATCAGGTGAGTGGGTCTGTCAGGTGAGTGGGTCTGTCAGGTGAGTGGGGCTGTCAGGTGAGTGGGTTGATCAGGTGAGTGGGTCTATTAGGTGAGTGGGGGTGTCAGGTGAGTGGGGGTGTCAGGTGAGTGGGGGGTGTCAGGTGAGTGGGTCTATCAGGTGAGTGGGGCTGTCAGGTGAGTGGGTCTATAAGGTGAGTGGGTCTATCAGGTGAGTGGGGCTGTCAGGTGAGTGGGTCTATCAGGTGAGGGGGTCTATCAGGTGAGTGGGGCTGTCAGGTGAGTGGGTCTGTCAGGTGAGTGGGGCTGTCAGGTGAGTGGGTTGATCAGGTGAGTGGGTCTATTAGGTGAGTGGGGCTGTCAGGTGAGTGGGGGTGTCAGGTGAGTGGGGGTGTCAGGTGGGTGGGTCTATCAGGTGAGTGGGGCTGTCAGGTGAGTGGGGCTGTCAGGTGAGTGGGGGTGTCAGGTGAGTGGGGGTGTCAGGTGAGTGGGGCTGTCAGGTGAGTGGGGGTGTCAGGTGAGTGGGGCTGTCAGGTGAGTGGGTCTATCAGGTGAGTGGGGGCTATCAGGTGAGTGGGTCTGTCAGGTGAGTGGGGCTGTCAGGTGAGTGGGTTGATCAGGTGAGTGGGTCTATTAGGTGAGTGGGGCTGTCAGGTGAGTGGGGGTGTCAGGTGAGTGGGTCTATCAGGTGAGTGGGGCTGTCAGGTCAGTGGGGCTGTCGGGTGATGGGTCTATCAGGGTGAGTGGGTCTATCAGGTGAGTGGGGCTGTCAGGTGAGTGGGTCTATCAGGTGAGTGGGGCTGTCAGGTGAGTGGGTCTATCAGGTGAGTGGGGGTGTCAGGTGAGTGGGTCTATCAGGTGAGTGGGGGCTGTCAGGTGAGTGGGTCTATCAGGTGAGTGGGGCTGTCAGGTGAGTGGGTCTATCAGGTGAGTGGGTCTATCAGGTGAGTGGGGGTGTCAGGTGAGTGGGGGTGTCAGGTGAGTGGGTCTATCAGGTAAGTGGGGGCTATCAGGTAAGTGGGGGTGTCAGGTGAGTGGGGCTGTCAGGTGAGTGGGGGTGTCAGGTGAGTGGGGGTGTCAGGTGAGTGGGGCTGGTCAGGTGAGTGGGTTTATCAGGTGAGTGGGGGCTATCAGGTGAGTGGGTCTGTCAGGTGAGTGGGGCTGTCAGGTGAGTGGGTTGATCAGGTGAGTGGGTCTATTAGGTGAGTGGGGCTGTCAGGTGAGTGGGGGGTGTCAGGTGAGTGGGGGTGTCAGGTGGGTGGGTCTATCAGGTGAGTGGGGGCTGTCAGGTGAGTGGGGCTGTCAGGTGAGTGGGGGTGTCAGGTGAGTGGGGGCTGTCAGGTGAGTGGGGGTGTCAGGTGAGTGGGGGTGTCAGGTGAGTGGGGCTGTCAGGTGAGTGGGTCTATCAGGTGAGTGGGGGCTATCAGGTGAGTGGGTCTGTCAGGTGAGTGGGTCTGTCAGGTGAGTGGGGCTGTCAGGTGAGTGGGTTGATCAGGTGAGTGGGTCTATTAGGTGAGTGGGGGTGTCAGGTGAGTGGGGGTGTCAGGTGAGTGGGGGTGTCAGGTGAGTGGGTCTATCAGGTGAGTGGGGCTGTCAGGTGAGTGGGTCTATAAGGTGAGTGGGGTCTATCAGGTGAGTGGGGCTGTCAGGTGAGTGGGGTCTATCAGGTGAGGGGGTCTATCAGGTGAGTGGGGCTGTCAGGTGAGTGGGTCTGTCAGGTGAGTGGGGCTGTCAGGTGAGTGGGTTGATCAGGTGAGTGGGTCTATTAGGTGAGTGGGGCTGTCAGGTGAGTGGGGGGTGTCAGTGAGTGGGGGGTGTCAGGTGGGTGGGTCTATCAGGTGAGGGGGGGCTGTC
Organism: Pecten maximus; assembly: GCF_902652985.1. Lineage (NCBI taxonomy): Eukaryota > Metazoa > Mollusca > Bivalvia > Pectinida > Pectinidae > Pecten > Pecten maximus. The sequence continues at coordinate 3,191,159 of NC_047032.1, read as the reverse complement.
AGGTGAGTGGGACTGTCAGGTGAGTGGGGGGTGTCAGGTGAGTGGGGGTGTCAGGTGAGTGGGAGCTGTCAGGTGAGTGGGGGTGTCATGTGAGTGGGGGCTGTCAGGTGAGTGGGTCTATCAGGTGAGTGGGGGCTATCAGGTGAGTGGGTCTTTCAGGTGAGTGGGGCTGTCAGGTGAGTGGGTTGATCAGGTGAGTGGGTCTATTAGGTGAGTGGGGCTGTCAGGTGAGTGGGGGGTGGTCAGGTGAGTGGGTCTATCAGGTGAGTGGGGCTGTCAGGTCAGTGGGGCTGTCGGGTGATGGGTCTATCAGGTGAGTGGGTCTATCAGGTGAGTGGGGCTGTCAGGTGAGTGGGTCTATCAGGTGAGTGGGGCTGTCAGGTGAGTGGGTCTATCAGGTGAGTGGGGGTGTCAGGTGAGTGGGGGCTATCAGGTGAGTGGGGGCTGTCAGGTGAGTGGGTCTATCAGGTGAGTGGGGCTGTCAGGTGAGTGGGGGTGTCAGGTGAGTGGGGGTGTCAGGTGAGTGGGGCTGTCAGGTGAGTGGGTCTATCAGGTCAGTGGGGCTGTCAGGTCAGGTGGGGCTGTCGGGTGATGGGTCCTATCAGTGAGTTGGGCTGTCAGGTGAGTGGGGTCTATCAGGTGAGTGAGGCTATCAGGTGAGTGGGTCTATCCAGGTGAAGTGGGTCTATCAGGTGAGTGGGGGCTGTCAGGTGAGTGGGACTGTCAGGTGAGTGGGGCTATCAGGTGAGTGGGGCTATCAGGTGAGTGGGTCTGTCAGGTGAGTGGGTCTATCAGGTGAGTGGGGCTGTCAGGTGATGGGTCTATCAGGTGAGTGGGGGTGTCAGGTAAGTGGGTCTATCAGGTGAGTGGGGCTGTCAGGTGAGTGGGGGTGTCGGGTAAGTGGGTCTATCAGGTGAGTGGGGGTGTCAGGTGAGTGGGTCTGTCAGGTGAGTGGGTCTGTCAGGTGAGTGGGTTGATCAGGTGAGTGGGTCTATTAGGGAGGGGGCGTCAGGTGAGTGGGGGTTTTAGGTAGTGGGGGTGGGGGTGGGTGGGTTTTCATTTGATGGGGGGGGTCAGGTGATGGGGCTGTCGGGGTGGTGGGGGGTGTCAGGTGAGGGGGGGTTTGGGTCAATGAGGGGGCTGTGGTGAGGGGGGGGTGTCGGGTAGGGGGGGTTGTCAGGTGAGGGGGGGCTATAGGTGAGTGGGTTGTCAGGTGAGGGGGCTTTCAGGTGAGGGGTTGATAGGTGGGGGGGTTTTAGGTGAGTGGGCGTAGTGATGGGGGTGTCAGGTGAGTGGGGGTGTCAGGTGAGTGGGTCTATCAGGTGAGTGGGGCTGTCAGGTGAGTGGGTCTATAAGGTGAGTGGGTCTATCAGGTGAGTGGGGCTGTCAGGTGAGTGGGTCTATCAGGTGAGGGGGTCTATCAGGTGAGTTGGGGGCTGTCAGGTGAGTGGGTCTGTCAGGTGAGTGGGGCTGTCAGGTGAGTGGGTTGATCAGGTGAGTGGGTCTATTAGGGTGAGTGGGGCTGTCAGGTGAGTGGGGGTGTCAGGTGAGTGGGGGTGTCAGGTGGGTGGGTCTATCAGGTGAGTGGGGCTGTCAGGTGAGTGGGGCTGTCAGGTGAGTGGGGGTGTCAGGTGAGTGGGGGTGTCAGGTGAGTGGGGCTGTCAGGTGAGTGGGGGTGTCAGGTGAGTGGGGGTGTCAGGTGAGTGGGTCTATCAGGTGAGTGGGGGCTATCAGGTGAGTGGGTCTGTCAGGTGAGTGGGGCTGTCAGGTGAGTGGGTTGATCAGGTGAGTGGGTCTATTAGGTGAGTGGGGCTGTCAGGTGAGTGGGGGTGTCAGGTGAGTGGGGGTGTCAGGTGAGTGGGTCTATCAGGTGAGTGGGGCTGTCAGGTGAGTGGGGCTGTCAGGTGAGTGGGTCTATCAGGTGAGTGGGTCTATCAGGTGAGTGGGGGCTGTCAGGTGAGTGGGTCTATCAGGTGAGGGGGTCTATCAGGTGAGTGGGTCTGTCAGGTGAGTGGGGCTATCAGGTGAGTGGGTCTATCAGGTGAGTGGGGCTGTCAGGTGAGTGGGGCTGTCAGGTGAGTGGGTCTGTCAGGTGAGTGGGTCTATCAGGTGATTGGGTCTATCAGGTGAGTGGGGCTGTCAGGTGAGTGGGTCTATCAGGTGAGTGGGGGTGTCAGGTGAGTGGGTCTATCAGGTGAGTGGGGCTGTCAGGTGAGTGGGTCTATCAGGTGAGTGGGGCTGTCAGGTGAGTGGGTCTATCAGGTGAGTGGGGGTGTCAGGTGAGTGGGTCTATCAGGTGAGTGGGGCTGTCAGGTCAGTGGGGCTGTCGGGTGATGGGTCTATCAGGTGAGTGGGTCTATCAGGTGAGTGGGTCTATCAGGTGAGTGGGGCTGTCAGGTGAGTGGGTCTATCAGGTGAGTGGGGCTGTCAGGTGAGTGGGTCTATCAGGTGAGTGGGGGTGTCAGGTGAGTGGGTCTATCAGGTGAGTGGGGGCTGTCAGGTGAGTGGGTCTATCAGGTGAGTGGGGCTGTCAGGTGAGTGGGTCTATCAGGTGAGTGGGGGTGTCAGGTGAGTGGGGGTGTCAGGTGAGTGGGGCTGTCAGGTGAGTGGGGCTGTCAGGTGAGTGGGTCTATCAGGTCAGTGGGGCTGTCAGGTCAGTGGGGCTGTCGGGTGATGGGTCTATCAGGTGAGTTGGGCTGTCAGGTGAGTGGGTCTATCAGGTGAGTGGGGCTATCAGGTGAGTGGGTCTATCAGGTGAGTGGGTCTATCAGGTGAGTGGGTCTGTCAGGTGAGTGGGACTGTCAGGTGAGTGGGGCTATCAGGTGAGTGGGTCTATCAGGTGAGTGGGTCTATCAGGTGAGTGGGTCTATCAGGTGAGTGGGGCTGTCAGGTGATGGGTCTATCAGGTGAGTGGGGGTGTCAGGTAAGTGGGGTCTATCAGGTGAGTGGGGCTGTCAGGTGAGTGGGGGTGTCAGGTGTGTGGGTCTATCAGGTGAGTGGGGCTGTCAGGTGAGTGGGGGTGTCAGGTGAGTGGGTCTATCAGGTAAGTGGGGCTGTCAGGTGAGTGGGGGTGTCGGGTAAGTGGGTCTATCAGGTGAGTGGGGCTGTCAGGTGAGTGGGGGTGTCAGGTGAGTGGGTCTATCAGGTGAGTGGGGGTGTCAGGTGAGTGGGTCTATCAGGTGAGTGGGGCTGTCAGGTGAGTGGGGCTGTCAGGTGAGTGGGGCTGTCAGGTGAGTGGGGCTATCAGGTGAGTGGGTCTGTCAGGTGAGTGGGGCTGTCAGGTGAGTGGGTCTATCAGGTGAGTGGGTCTATCAGGTGAGTGGGTCTATCAGGTGAGTGGGTCTATCAGGTGAGTGGGTCTATCAGGTGAGTGGGTCTGTCAGGTGAGTGGTTCTATCAGGTGAGTGGGGCTGTCAGGTGAGTGGGTCTATCAGGTGAGGGAGGGAGTGTGAAATGTTTTTAGGTATACAAAGAAATGGTGTTCCAATATTACCAGCTTAAACAACAGAGAATACTGTCATTAAATCAAAATGGTAATTCTCACTCAGTATTGACAAAACAAGGGCAAAATACTAGCAAATCATATAGATTGGTATACCATTGGGGGCTGTTAAAAAAAGTACAAAAGAAAAAAGATCAGGTGTTTTGGAAGAGTGATCGCCTTTCGCTGGATTGACGACACCTGTCACACAAATCTGGGTCTAAAATTGAAATCTAGGATGATGAAACTGCACCACCAGGCATGAAAGTAGACTGCTGACCAGGTACTGAATATGTATACCTGATATCTATTGTGATACAGGGGAACTCAGTCCTAGTGTAGTATACCTGATATCTATTGTGATACAGGGGAACTCAGTCCTAGTGTAGTATACCTGATATCTATTGTGATACAGGGGAACTCAATCCTAGTGTAGTATACCTGATATCTATTGTGATACAGGGGAACTCAGTCCTAGTGTAGTATACCTGATATCTATTGTGATACAGGGGAACTCAATCCTAGTGTAGTATACCTGATATCTATTGTGATACAGGGGAACTCAATCCTAGTGTAGTATACCTGATATCTATTGTGATACAGGGGAACTCAAGTCCTAGTGTAGTATACCTGATATCTATTGTGATACAGGGGAACTCAATCCTAGTGTAGTATACCTGATATCTATTGTGATACAGGGGAACTCAATCCTAGTGTAGTATACCTGATATCTATTGTGATACAGGGGAACTCAATCCTAGTGTAGTATACCTGATATCTATTGTGATACAGGGGAACTCAATCCTAGTGTAGTATACCTGATATCTATTGTGATACAGGGTAACTCAGTCCTAGTGTAGTATACCTGATATCTATTGTGATACAGGGGAACTCAATCCTAGTGTAGTATACCTGATATCTATTGTGATACAGGGGAACTCAATCCTAGTGTAGTATACCTGATATCTATTGTGATACAGGGGAACTCAATCCTAGTGTAGTATACCTGATATCTATTGTGATACAGGGGAACTCAATCCTAGTGTAGTATACCTGATATCTATTGTGATACAGGGGAACTCAATCCTAGTGTAGTATTATATAATTAAATGATTGCCCCTTTGCCTTCAAACAGCTTCTCAACAACTTAGAGGCCCAGAGCCCTGATATTGGACCATGTTGGGGTGAAGGGCTTCCTGATATAAATCTAAACGAAACACCAAGATTGAAGCAATATCACTTTGAAGTAAAAATGCAGGTTTTTTTTTCTATTGACATTATAAAAGATAGCTTTTCATATAATTTGTTTTTAGCCTTGCTAAGAGCCAACAGTACGATGATGATGGTTTGATCGACATCTTTACTCAATATGGCGACCACTTATACAGCAAAGGCGACCATGACGGAGCAATCGACCAGTACATCCGGACAATCGGCAAGCTGGAGGCTTCCTATGTCATAAGAAAGGTAATAAAGACCTGAGGTCGTGTTACTGTTGTGGTGTTCCAGGTAGGAAGGATACCAGTTAGAATTCCCCTGTCTAACTATTGACACAGGGAGGTCGGACTTGTCTGTGATCAGATCTGTATTTATAGTAGTGTTAACGATGTGACTCGTGCAAGGGTTGACATTCTTTATATGTCACAATGGTTTTACTGAACTTGGGGCTTTTTACAGTTTACCAGTGGGGACTGGAGGTTCTCTCTCTGTGTTTTATTGTACGTATACATATGTAACTCTAAAGTTTGTAAGTGGGGACTAGAGGTTCTCTCTCCGTTTTCTTGTACGTATACATATGTAACCCTAAAGTTTGTTAGTGGGGACCCTCTGCTTTTATTGTACGTATACATATGTAACTCTAAAGTTTGTCAGTGGGGACCCTCTCCGTTTTCTTGTCCAAAGTTTATCAGCACTCCAGCAGCTTCAATCCATGAGGAATTCAATCAAACTTGACACAATGAGAAAGGACAATAATATCTCCGGTAAGTTTAAGTTTCAGGCTCAAAATCAAGGTCAAGGTCACTGTTACTATTTTTAGCGGGGGCTGGTAGGGGATATGTATTGCTTTAACAATACCCAGCATGCTTGTTGTATTGTGCTCGTTTTGTAGTAAACTGCCGCAGTAATAGATGTTATACTATTTTGTGCAGTTTCTAGACGCCCAGAGAATCCACAATCTGACCAAGTACCTTCAGGCATTACACAAGGCCCAGCGGGCTACTGAGGAACACACAACACTTCTCCTCAACTGTTACACCAAACTAAAGGATGTCAGTAAACTCGACGAGTTCATCATGGTACGTCAAACCAAGTCTGATAAAGATTTAGAGTTGTTAGTAAACTCGACGAGTTCATCATGGTACGTCAAACCAAGTCTGATAAAGATTTAGAGTTGTTAGTAAACTCGACGAGTTCATCATGGTACGTCAAACCAAGTCTGATAAAGATTTAGAGTTGTTAGTAAACTGTTACACCAAACTGAAGGATGTCAGTAAACTCGACGAGTTCATCATGGTAGGTCAAACCAAGTCTGATAAAGATGTAGAGTTGTTAGTAAACCTGACAAGTTTATCTTGGTAGGTCAAACCGAGTCTGAAGTTGTTAGTAAATTGACAAGTTTATCTTGGTAGGTCAAACCAAGTCTGATAAAGATTTAGACACTTGTTAGTAAATTTAACTTTATAAGTTTATCATCATTGAAGGTCAAACCAAGTCTGATTAAGATTTAGACACTTGTTAGTAAACTTGACAAGTTTATCTTGGTAGTTCAAACCAAGTCTGATAAAGATTTAGACACTTGTTAGTAAACTTGACAAGTTTATCATCATTGAAGGTCAAGCCAAGTCTAATAAAGATTTATATCATTTCCTGTTATCATCCTAGAGAGTTATTCTCTATAGTGTAATCTATCTCTTGTATAATGTTATACGAAGACGAAGGACAGGGAAGTGGACTTTGATGTAGAGACGGCCATTCGTGTGTGTAGACAGGCCAGCTACTACACCCATGCTCTGTTCCTGGCCGAGAAACACGCCAAACACCACTGGTACCTCCGAATACAGTTAGAGGACAGCAAAAACTACCAACAGGCCCTCGAGTACATCGGCAAACTCGAATTTGAGGAGGTAAGTCCCTCAACCATTTAATAACTTGATGATGTATATATCTGTTGAGAGTTTTAACATTGTGATACTGTAATATTTAGGATAATTTTAGTAAAATGTCATTATTTCCTATTACAATGGTGTGATATCATTGGTTAGTGGTAATCTACTGATGATATAACTGTACAAGTTCTATGTACGGTCTTGAGTAAAATAGACTGTAGACCTTGCCATGGCACGTAATGTCACATACTCACTTGATAGTTTACACATGGACAGGTTATATACAAGTTTGATCAGAAGTTTCTACTTGAAGTAATTCACTGTTGACATGACTGCCAATCAGATCTATCTAGAACTAACGCTGGTTAAATGTTTGTGCCCAGGTAGAATATGTAAGTTAAAATCCCATTGTTATATGTCCTCTCATTTCATCTGGAAACTTACAGGCTGAAGAAAACCTGAAGAAGTACGGAAAGGTGCTGATGTCAGAGGTTCCCCGCCAGACAACCGAACTCCTCAAACGTCTATGTACAGACTACAGACCAGCAGATAGTGAGTACCACTACACATGTAATCACAGAAGAAGGTACGCTGGCTGATTTGTGCCATTTCGTCCTGAAGTCTTTTCGCCCCAAAAAGACGAAAATCAAATATCTTAATTTTGTTTTGGGCAAAAAGACAAAAAATTAGCAAAACTTTGATTCCGTCTTTTCGCCCAGAATGTTGTTTTGTCTTTTCGGGGTGAAAAGACGAAATTTAAGTTTTATTAGTTTTCGTCTTTTCCGGGCGAAAGGACGAGAATTTAGATATTTGATTTGAACGAAATGACACGAATCGGCCACCATAAGAAGGTGCTTAGAATTGGCACAAAGACAAATTATGACAACAAATTCTACCCCAGTGTCCAGACTTTAGGCGGATGTTCTTCAATGTCTACATTATCACAAAACATTTTAAATTATAAGCACTGTCTAACTGAAGTTTAGCAGAAGATTATCTGATATAATCATGTATATTTTACATACCAAGAGATATTCCAGAATTATCTGTGAGGGTGAGGTGAGATCGAGGCACTTGCAATTTGATGGATGTTGACGGTAAAGTCCAATTTTTCTAGCCTATTGTTTATACTGAACACATTTTGATATATGGTGGTGTCTCCTCCCACCCTCCCACACCCATATTTTTGGATTCAGTACTTTATTCATCAAATGTAATGTTATCCTTTGTAATTAAATCTCATTAACACAAAATATATGAATTTTCCATTGATGCTGTATAGTATTGGTGATTATAAAGATAATTTGACTTAAACATCATGTATGTACAGGTTTGTGTTGTTGATTTCCACAGAGCCTCTGGTGGATCAGATGAATATAGATGGTAAGATCTTGTTATATTATTTTACATCTGATTTCGAAGTCATTCTGATATGCTGTACGGTTTAACGTTTCGGTCCTACAGTGAGTACTCCTGCTGTTTGTTAGTATAAATTATATGTATAGATAAAATGGTGCATAGTGTGGAGAACAGGGTTTTCTTTCTTGTTCTCTGTCAGGTGACATAAAGAAGGTGTGATATTTCAGTGTGATAACACTTTAAAACTTCCATCAGTCACTGTGGATACAATCATAATTAAAACCTGAAGGTCCTCATCATTGTAGGTACATTATGGATTTTAAATCAATGTGTTGTCGGTTGTAGGAGGGGTTGCTAGAATACAGAAAGCAAGCGCGGAGGAGTTTATCCATATTTTCGTCAATAACTCACCAAAGCTAACTGAATTCCTGGAGCACATGATTAAGGTAAAGATTCCCTCAGTAGTTCGGACTGGTAAGTACAGGAGATACACAGGCAAAAACAGGACATGTCTGTCATCACATTGCTCCGATATGTGATACAATTAGTAATTCATCATATTCATGATTAACACAATAGTAATGTAGCAGATATGTCTCTATAATACAGGCAATGTCCATTGTCTCATTGCTCTGACACGTAGAACACAATTCATCATATACATGCTTAACATGGAAATTAGATTCAATGTTCGGAATGGTATAAATCCTTTTCTACCACAATACGCTGTGTTATTCCACTCTCAAGCCATTGTATAAATGTGCTGACTGTTGGATAAATATATGTTATATACCACTAGTGGAATATGACCTTCCGGTCTTTTGATTGGTCAAGAATTCGAAATTTGACCCAAGCTGCAATTGTTATTGACGTCATCAATAATCAAATGACGTCACATCACCGGGTTCCGGATGTCACCAGTACACTTTATTTGCATATGAGAAATTATACTTGGCCACGTTTCCCTTTGATTCAAGCCGATATTATTGTGGTAGAAACAGGTCACACGACTCATGATTGTTGGATATGGAATCTATTTCACACTTGTAAGTTATTTTTTAAAAGTTGCAAAAGACACTGGCTAAAGCTCGTGTCTTTTGTAACTTTTAAAAAATAACTTACTCGTGTGAAATAAATTCCATATCCAACAATCATGAGTTGTGTGACCTTTATTGATTAAATAGGATACAACATTCAAAGCTAAATTTGTAAACCTCTGATGTTGATGACATTTTCTACTTCAGGTGAAGCCGAATTCTCCCAGTCTACTGTACAACACTTTACTGGAGCTGTACCTCCACGAATATGTGCACGAGAGGGATAGCTCTGTAAGTATAGATTTAGTAAACAACGGTTACGTAGACTCCCCAGCTTACACTTTACTGGAGCCGTACGTCCACGAATACGTATACGAGGGATAGCTCTGTAAGTACAGATTTAGTAAACAATGGTTACGTAGACTCCCCAGCTTACACTTTACTGGAGCCGTACGTCCACGAATACGTATACGAGGGATAGCTCTGTAAGTACAGATTTAGTAAACAATGGTTACGTAGACTCCCCAGCTTACACTTTACTGGAGCCGTACGTCCACGAATACGTATATGAGGGATAGCTCTGTAAGTAAAGAATATGATATAGTCTGATAAAGAACAGTCATTGTGTATGTCTTTTAAAGACATTGATGCTCTGCTCTGAGGATACAAGAAAATTTATTGAACCAAAGGAAGACTTACGTACATGTACCAGGCCTGGGGTTATTTCCAAGTACAAATAATTTGAAACTTTCATATAGAAAAGACAGGTGTCATTGCAAGTGCTCTTTACAAAAAAAAAATTGTTTCTTTATTTCACATTCTACATACTGTATTACATTGTAAACTACTGTATTTGTCTTACAGTTGTCTTTATTACACCTTAAATATTTTAAGTGTCACAATTTGTTGATCACTGCTCTGGGCTGTTTAAATACTTTCGGTATTAGTGACTTGTAAAGATACGAGAAAAGTAGGAAACAATTACCTGAGTTCCATTTCATCATGACAAATGTGGCTATTTGGGCACCGACTTAAATATGTATATAAGGCTTGTCCAGTAAAACATCTACCCAACACCAGGACTCCAGGTTTGGTTAAGGGGTACCACCTATAGAATTTGTTTTAATAAATTACATAGAAGTAATATGAAGGCAATCCAACCATCGATAGAAGTGGTTTTTCACAAGCATCCAGTTACTTCCTCAAACAATACACATTGTCTTAATAGTTATTCTTATTATATTCCTTATTGCGCCTTAAACATTTTAAAGTTTCATGTTTTGTTGATCACTACTCTGAGCTGTTGAAATTCTTATTAGAAGCTAGTGAAGGTACGAGAGAAGTAGAAAACATTTGCCTTATTTCCATTTCATCATGATAAATGCGGCCATTTGGACCTGACTTAAGTGTGTGTTGTCAAAGGCATGCTATAAAATTTGAGCACAATTAGAATGCACATTGTCCTCAATTTTCTAGGTGAAAACAGAGAAGGTGAGAAGGACTGAGGACCTCCTAAAGAATCCAGACGTAAGATATAAAATTTTATCATCGTCCGTCAACTTTTCCTTTAATAATCGCTACTAGTCATGAACGACTGAAATGACTTTGACCAAAGGTCAGAAGCATCCTTTGGGGAAGGGGAACAAATGTAGCATATATGGTGACTGAGAAAGAGTCCAATAGGGGAAATAGAAATAATTTCTTTTAATGGCTAATAATGTTTTCTTATGATCATTGAAATATCCAGGTTTAATGATGCAGGCCCCTTGGGACTCTTGTTTTGTATAATTGATCTTTATTTTGTGATTTTAACTATCAGGTACATTAAATTTTGTACTTGATTATCAGAAGTCCTGTGCTATCAAATCATTCAAGTTATATCCAATTCTGTTTCCTTACCGTAATGTTAAAGCCTTGGCTATTGTTTATTATTCCTTCTTGCAGTATTCTTCATTTTATTCATGACTTTGACCTTTGTAGGCCCGTTACGACCTTGACCAGGCTCTGGTTCTATGTCAGATGAACAATTTCAAGGCTGGCATACTTTACCTGTATGAGAAGGCCCATCTGTAAGTTTATATGAACTATTTTTAGTACATTTTATTCGCTGTTAGATCCTATTATATAAAAGTCAATCAGTTTTTACCCTTCTATGAATTGAAACACCAGCTTTTTAAATAGAATTTGTCTGATAAATGCTGTTATGAATACAGAAAATGGGTTACACTTTTTTTATTATTTATTTTTAATTAGAACAAAGAAAATGTAGTAGTAAGTGTAGCACTTTTAACACAGTAAAACAATTTGAAAACCTGTGATTAATTTTCTCTAATGTTATAATCTAACAACCATAAACTTCAAAAACATTTTAATATTTGATGTTAAGGTTCTTAGTACAAATGTACAAACTGAAGAGAACAATAGATAGGGATTGAACAGTGTTTTTATTGCATTTACGGTAGTATGAATGCAATAGGATACAGAGATATTCTATGTAATGTGTTATGCTAAATGTTAATGCAGTTTACTAAGCTAAAGTAGAGAGAGGTGTAAATATAAGGTTTTGATGTGATGTAGTGTTTTATATTTCTATTATATTTTACACAGCTATCAGCAGATTCTACAGTACCATATGGAGCATGATGATTATGTACATGTAATAGATACATGTAAGAAGTTTGGGTAAGTAGCAGTGTGTTGGGGGGGGGGGGGGGGGGGGGGCTGTTGTTTATTAGTACCGTCACATCAGGATAACATTACCCTAATATTGGAGCCGCGGTGGCCGAGTGGTTAAGGTGTCCCAACACTCTATCACTAGCCCTCCACCTCTGGGTTGCGAGTTCGAAACCTACGTGGGGCAGTTGCCAGGTACTGACCGTAGGCCGGTGGTTTTTCTCCGGGTACTCCGGCTTTCCTCCACCTCCAAAACCTGGCATGTCCTTAAATGACCCTGGCTGTTAATAGGACGTTAAACAAAAACAAACCAAAAAAACCCTAATATTGGACATACAAGGTAAAAAGAAATTTGAATTTTCCTCTGATAATGTACATGTTCTGGAAATTCATTATGCTGCAGATATCCAGTGGGAGATTTACTGTCGTTGATGAAGTAGAACTCCCGGAGATTTACTGTCGTTGATGAAGTAGAACTCCTGGAGATTTACTGTCGTTGATGGAGTAGATCTCCCGGAGATTTACTGTCGTTGATGGAGTAGATCCCCCGGAGATTTACTGTCGTTGATGAAGTAGAACTCCCGGAGATTTACTGTCGTTGATGGAGTAGAACTCCTGTAGATTTACTGTCGTTGATGAAGTAGAACTCCAGGAGATTTACTGTCGTTGATGAAGTAGAACTCCTGGAGATTTACTGTCGTTGATGAAGTAGAACTCCTGGAGATTTACTCTCGTTGATGGAGTAGAACTCGCGGAGATTTACTGTCGTTGATGGAGTAGAACTCGCGGAGATTTACTGTCGTTGATGGAGTAGAACTCCTGGAGATTTACTGTCGTTGATGGAGTAGAACTCCGGGAGATTTACTGTCGTTGATGAAGTAGAACTCCTGGAGATTTACTGTCGTTGATGGAGTAGAACTCGCGGAGATTTACTGTCGTTGATGGAGTAGAACTCCTAGAGATTTACTGTCGTTGATGGAGTAGAACTCCTGGAGATTTACTGTCGTTGATGGAGTAGAACTCCGGGAGATTTACTGTCGTTGATGAAGTAGAACTCCGGGAGATTTACTGTCGTTGATGAAGTAGAACTCCTGGAGATTTACTGTCGTTGATGGAGTAGAACTCCTAGAGATTTACTGTCGTTGATGGAGTAGAACTCCGGGAGATTTACTGTCGTTTATGAAGTAGAACTCCTGGACATTTACTCTCAGTGATATATAAACTCTATAAGATCATTTGTTGTATTACTGTAACTCTATAAGATCATTTGATGTATTACTGTAACTCTATAAGATCATTTGATGTATTACTGTAACTCTATATTTTGTCTCAGTGATATATAAACTCTATAAGATCATTTGTTGTATAACTGTAACTCTATAAGATCATTTAATGTATTACTGTAACTCTATAAGATCATTTGATGTATTACTGTAACTCTATATTTTGGGTTGTATTACTGTAACTCTATATTTTGGGTTGTATTACTGTAACTCTATATTTTGGGTTGTATTACTGTAACTCTATAAGATCATTTGATGTATTACTGTAACTCTATATTTTGGGTTGTATTACTGTAACTCTATATTTTGGGTTGTATTACTGTAACTCTATATTTTGGGTTGTATTACTGTAACTCTATATTTTGGGTTGTATTACTGTAACTCTATAAGATCATTTGATGTATTACTGTAACTCTATAAGATCATTTGATGTATTACTGTAACTCTATAAGATCATTTGATGTATTACTGTAACTCTATATTTTGGGTTGTATTACTGTAACTCTATATTTTGGGTTGTATTACTGTAACTCTATATTTTGGGTTGTATTACTGTAACTCTATATTTTGGGTTGTATTACTGTAACTCTATATTTTGGGATGTATTACTGTAACTCTATATTTTGGGTTGTATTACTGTAACTCTATATTTTGGGATGTATTACTGTAACTTTATATTTTGGGTTGTATTACTGTAACTCTATATTTTGGATTACAGGGGACAGGATTCTAACTCTATATTTTGGGTTGTATTACTGTAACTCTAAGATCATTTAATGTATTACTGTAACTCTATAAGATCATTTGATGTATTACTGTAACTCTATAAGATCATTTGATGTATTACTGTAACTCTATATTTTGGGTTGTATTACTGTAACTCTATATTTTGGGTTGTATTACTGTAACTCTATATTTTGGGTTGTATTACTGTAACTCTATAAGATCATTTGATGTATTACTGTAACTCTATAAGATCATTTGATGTATTACTGTAACTCTATATTTTGGGTTGTATTACTGTAACTCTATATTTTGGGTTGTATTACTGTAACTCTATATTTTGGGATGTATTACTGTAACTCTATATTTTGGGATGTATTACTGTAACTCTATATTTTGGGTTGTATTACTGTAACTCTATATTTTGGGTTGTATTACTGTAACTCTATATTTTGGGATGTATTACTGTAACTCTCTATTTTGGGTTGTATTACTGTAACTCTATATTTTGGGATGTATTACTGTAACTTTATATTTTGGGTTGTATTACTGTAACTCTATATTTTGGATTACAGGGGACAGGATTCTAACTTGTGGGTACAGGCGCTGTCGTATTTTGCCAGGAAAGAAGACAACTGTAAATCCCAGCTGATGGAGGTTCTCTCACGTATCCTTGTCAAATATTTATACATGGCAGCTGTTATACAACACTTAAACAAGCTACCTCACAGACAAAAGATTAATACAAGAAACAGCTGTGGTATACTTTAATACAATACCACAAATTACCTTCTTTAAGAGCCATGTATTTGCAAAGGTTTGAGGATCTATTTGTTTGCCTTAAATTTTAAAGGGATAAAGAATGCATTGACAGTATCGCTTTGAAAAAAAAATGTGTTCCCTGTCCCTATATGTCTTATGTATGTAACCTTTGGTCTGATAAACAGTTGTGGCCAAGTTATACATTTTTGTGACAAGCAGTACATATGCTGTCAATGCTGTAGCATCTTTTATTAACTTTCTGTATTTTGTGTGAGTTTAGTGGTGTTTGTTATAAACTTTCTTTGTATTTTGTGTGACTTTGATGATGACCATGATGACCATTGATGACAATGATGACCATTATGACCATTACAACACTGTATCCTTAACCAGGGACCAGATATTGACAAAAAGAATCTATTACCTCCCTTGTTGGTAATTCAAAGTCTGGCACATAACTCTACAGCAACCCTGTCTGTGGTCAAGGTAAGACACAACCCTGTCTGTGGTCAAGGTAAGACACACCCCTGTCTGTGGTCAAGGTAAGACACGACCCTGTCTGTGGTCAAGGTAAGACACAACCCTGTCAGTGGTCAAGGTATGCCACAATCCTGTCAGTGGTCAAGGTAAGACACAACATTGTCTGAGATCAAGGTAAGACAACCCTGTCTGAGGTCAATGTAAGACACAGCCCTGTCTGTGGTCAAGGTAAGACACAACCCTGAATGTGGTCAAGGTAGTACACAATACTGTCTGAGGTCAATGTAAGACACAACCCTGTCTGTGGTCAAGGTAAGACACAACCCTGACTGTGGTCAAGGTAAGACACAACCCTGTCAGTGGTCAAGGTAAGACACAATCCTGTCAGTGGTCAAGGTATGACACAATCATGTCAGTGGTCAAGGTAAGACACAACATTGTCTGAGGTCAAGGTAAGACAACCCTGTCTGAGGTCAAGGTAAGACACAACCCTGTCAGTGGTCAAGGTAAGACACAACATTGTCTGAGGTCAAGGTAAGACAACCCTGTCTGAGGTCAAGGTAAGACACAACTCTGTCAGTGGTCAAGGTAAGACACAACCCTGTCAGTGGTCAAGGTAAGACACAACATTGTCTGAGGTCAAGGTAAGACAACCCTGTCTGAGGTCAAGGTAAGACACAACTCTGTCAGTGGTCAAGGTAAGACACAATCCTGTCAGTGGTCAAGGTAAGACACAATCCTGTCAGTGGTCAAGGTATGACACAATCCTGTCAGTGGTCAAGGTAAGACACAACATTGTCTGAGGTCAAGGTAAGACACAACCCTGTCAGTGGTCAAGGTAAGACACAACATTGTCTGAGGTCAAGGTAAGACAACCCTGTCTGAGGTCAAGGTAAGACACAACTCTGTCAGTGGTCAAGGTAAGACACAACCCTGTCAGTGGTCAAGGTAAGACACAACATTGTCTGAGGTCAAGGTAAGACAACCCTGTCTGAGGTCAAGGTAAGACACAACCCTGTCAGTGGTCAAGGTAAGACACAACATTGTCTGAGGTCAAGGTAAGACAACCCTGTCTGAGGTCAAGGTAAGACACAACTCTGTCAGTGGTCAAGGTAAGACACAACCCTGTCAGTGGTCAAGGTAAGACAAAACATTGTCTGAGGTCAAGGTAAGACAACCCTGTCTGAGGTCAAGGTAAGACACAACTCTGTCAGTGGTCAAGGTAAGACATTTACAAGTTAAATCATATTTACATGTTGTCTGTTTTATGATTATATATAGGATATAGATATAGTAAGTAGGTGTTGTATATCTGTGGGGGAGGAAACAGTAGTTATTTACATCTTGTCTGTTACAGGATTACATTATCAGACGACTGCAGTTGGAAAATGATCAAATCGCCGAGGATGAACGTCTTATTAAACAGTACAGGGAGGACACAGAGAAAAAACGTGCACAGATCGAGGAAATGAAAACTACGTAAGTTTGGAATATGATGTATTTAAGATTCGTTCTAATTAACATTAAATAATGGTAAGATATTTTCACCTGGTCCTTCCAAGCTCGAATAAGGTCAGTGATAGCTGATTATGGTTCTTGATCGACAGACACATACAAGGAAGTCTAGTCCAGCAGTAAATGTTGTATGACAGTGTGCAATAAAGTTGTAACAAGTCATGTTTAGTAAACGCTTCAATAATATAATGACATCAGGCCTGATTTATCATTAATTGATGTAAGTGTCTGCATGCCAGAGTTAACAGAGGTTTGAACAAGGCAGGTGTCTATTAAATACATGATGTACATATTAATGAAACTCTTTGCAGAAATTACATGGTCATTCTGTTTGTTTGACTTGAAGGAATATTTAAATTATTATATTATAAGATTATATTCCAAGAAATCTAATTTAAATGTATAATTTTGTGTTGAATTGGAATTTTTCAGAGCAAAAATATTCCAGGCCTCCAAATGTAATATATGTAATCATCCACTGGAACTGCCGTCTGTACATTTCCTGTGTGAACCTCACTCCTACCATCAACAGTGAGTAGACATGGTCTTATTAGGTAAAGGGGAAGTAACCCAGTGTAAGTGGCGTTAGATAAAGAGGTAACCCAGCGTTTGTCTTGTTAAGTAAAGGGGAGATAACCCAGTGTTTGCCTCGTTAGGTAAAGGGGAGGTAACCCAGTGTTGGTGTCATTAGATCAAGGGGAGATAACCCAGTGTTGGTGTCGTTAGGTAAAGGGGAGATAACAAAGTGTTTGTCTCGTTAGGTCAAGGGGAGGTAACCCAGCGTTTGTCTTGTTAGGTCAAGGGGAGATAACCCAGTGTTGGTGTCGTTAGGTAAAGGGGAGATAACCCAGTGTTGGTGTCGTTAGGTAAAGGGGAGATAACCCAGTGTTGGTGTCGTTAGGTCAAGGGGAGATAACCCAGTGTTGGTGTCGTTAGGTAAAGGGGAGATAACCCAGTGTTGGTGTCGTTAGGTAAAGGGGAGATAACCCAGTGTTGGTGTCGTTAGGTAAAGGGGAGATAACCCAGTGTTGGTGTCGTTAGGTAAAGGGGAGATAACCAAATGTTTGTCTCGTTAGGTGAAAAGGAGATAACCCAGTGTTGGATAACTGGACTTGAATTATGAAATTTTAAGGAAAAGAGAGAGGGAGAGAGAAAGGAGAATTTTTTCTTAAATCATAGACTGTCTGTCACCAAGTGTTCCTGAAGCAGAGTTAAAGATTTGAATTTCTTGCCATAATACTGAGTATAAGATGTACTTATGTCTGATTTTAAGATGAATAATGAGTTTATTAGTTAATCCTCTAAATTGTGGGATGTCACAAATAATTTCCCAAGTCTGCAAATATCAAATTGAGAATAAGTTGTTACAGAATTGGTAAAAAAAAAAGTTGTTTGAAATAGCTATATTTAGATTGGATATTCTTTAATATGAAATGTGTGTACAAAAAATGTATTAATGATAAAATTTCAAATTTCAGCTGTTTTGAGAATTATGCGGAGAATGACTCTGAATGCCCAGTTTGTGCACCAGAAAACAGGTAACTGTCCTCTTTCTTATGTGAATATAAACATAATTATAATTGCTAATTAAATAGTCAGAAAATATAAAAATTTGTAGAAATAAAGATGTGATGATTTTTCATTGCATTCCAGAAAGATCATGGATATCATAAGAGCACAAGAACAGAGCAAAGACCTACACGAGTTCTTTCATAATCAGGTAAGTCCCCATAACACTAATCACTTACGTCCCCATAACACTAATCAGGTACGTCCCCATAACACTAATCACTTACGTCCCCATAACACTAATCACTTACGTCCCCATAACACTAATCACTTACGTCCCCATAACACTAATCACTTACGTCCCCATAACACTAATCAGGTACGTCCCCATAACACTAATCACTTACGTCCCCATAACACTAATCACTTACGTCCCCATAACACTAATCAGGTACGTCCCCATAACACTAATCAGGTACGTCCCCATAACACTAATCAGGTACGTCCCCATAACACTAATCAGGTACGTCCCCATAACACTAATCACTTACGTCCCCATAACACTAATCACTTACGTCCCCATAACGCTAATCAGGTACGTCCCCATAAGGTACGTCCGCATAACGTAATTTTGGTGATTTTCTTAAAACCACATTAGGTTGAAACTGAATTATGATATCATATTGTTGTGAACATTTTTGTCCAAATCCATGTCAGTAATATAATGAATCTAGCAAGATGCAATATTTTTTTGTACTGCTGTTTTTATGTCACCTTTCAAAACATTAAGACTGATTTTAACAGATTGTTCATGATGTAATTGTTGAAATTTAAATTTTACATGGTTGACATTGATTTGGCAATCTTTACAATCTTAAAAATTTAATGTGCAATAAATAATCTTTTGTTTGAAATGTTTTTGTTTTAATTACGTTATTACAGTTGGAAAGATCCCAAGATGGCTTTTCTGTAGTGGCGGATTACTTTGGACGAGGAGTTTTCAACAAGGTAAATAAGAATGTCAAATAAGTGTAATATTAGTTTGAAATTAAAATATCTTACAATATAGTTATTCCATGATAGGAAACAAGGCTTTTAGTAAGATTAATAAAAAGGAACTTGATAAACTTTATTATTATATTTCTTATTTTGCTTGTAGATTCAATATTAAATTTTTCATCATTATTCTGCTTTCAAAGATTGAATTTTGCTAACCAGAGATTTACATCAGTGTATTAAGGAGATCGTCATTAGATGGTAGCCTATTTAAATCACCCTTGTATACGTCTGTGGTCCGTCAATCATGAGTAGGCAATTCCTGCTATCACTACTTCTTTAGAAGTACTGGAAGAATATTTCTCAAACTTCACAAGTAGGTTTCTCTTGGACCCTTAGTTGTGTCCATTAAATTTCACATGAGTCTGATCACACAAACAAAATGGCAGACAGGCAACCATTTTGAATTTTAATGGTTTAAGTTAGTTTCTTGAGAAGAACGGGAAGAATATTTCTCATACTTCACATGTAAGTTCTCCTTGGCCCCTAGCTGTGCCCATTTAATTTTGAGTCCGATAGGTAAAATAAAATGGATAAGCTGCCAACTTGGAATTTGACTGTGCCAAATCTTGAAAAATACTAGGAGGATTTTTCTCAGACTTCACATGTACATATCCCTTGGACCCTTATTGTGTCCATTAAATTTTATATGAGTCTGATCACACAATCAAAATGGCCGACAGGCATCCATTTTGAATTTTGATGGTTTAAGTTTGTTATTGTTGTCGAAGAACGGGAAGAATCTTCTCAAACTTCAGCAGTAGGTTCCCCTTGGTCCCTTATTGTGCCCATTTAGTTTTCAGTATGATCGGAAAACAAAAACAGCCGATAGGCAGCCATCTTATGTTTTGACAGTTGAAGTTTGACATCACTATTTCTTAAATTCTTCTTAGATATTTCTAAGATTTCATATGAACGTTTTCCTTGTTATTAAACTCAAAAGAGGAAAGAATGAAAAGTAGAGAAAAGATCAGTCCTACATAGAACAAATAAAGACCATTGAATGATGGGTAACGAGATCACTATGGGAGAACAAATAAAGACCATTGAATGATGGGTAACAAAATCACTATGGGAGAACAAATAAAGACCATTGAATGATGGGTAACGAGATCACTATGGGAGAACAAATAAAGACCATTGAATGATGGGTAACAAAATCACTATGGGAGAACAAATAAAGACCATTGAATGATGGGTAACAAGATCACTATGGGAGAACAAATAAAGACCATTGAATGATGGGTAACGAGATCACTATGGGAGAACAAATAAAGACCATTGAATGATGGGTAACGAGATCACTCTGGGAGAACAAATAAAGACCATTGAATGATGGGTAACGAGATCACTATGGGAGAACAAATAAAGACCATTGAATGATGGGTAACGAGATCACTATGGGATCTCTTGTTATTATTACTCTATACCCGTCACCTTTAATTTGAAATGTGGATCCATATTTGATTGTGTTTATGTTTGATTTTTTTGACAGGTGACAATTATTACAGACTCCCCTACCAGGCAAAGAGGAGCAGCAACAGCTAACTATCCCTCGAAACACTTGTAAGGACAGGTTCTGTGGTACCAGCTAACTATCCCTCGAAACACTTGTAAGGACAGGTTCTGTGGTACCAGCTAACTATCCCTCGAAACACTTGTAAGGACAGGTTCTGTGGTACCAGCTAACTATCCCTCGAAACACTTGTAAGGACAGGTTCTGTCGTACCAGCTAACTATCCCTCGAAACACTTGTAAGGACAGGTTCTGTGGTACCAGCTAACTATCCCTCGAAACACTTGTAAGGACAGGTTCTGTGGTACCAGCTAACTATCCCTCGA
Source organism: Pecten maximus (assembly GCF_902652985.1). Classification (NCBI taxonomy): domain Eukaryota; kingdom Metazoa; phylum Mollusca; class Bivalvia; order Pectinida; family Pectinidae; genus Pecten; species Pecten maximus. Next base: position 3,170,333 of record NC_047032.1, on the reverse strand, counting down.
AACACTTGTAAGGACAGGTTCTGTGGTACCAGCTAACTATCCCTCGAAACACTTGTAAGGACAGGTTCTGTGGTACCAGCTAACTATCCCTCGAAACACTTGTAAGGACAGGTTCTGTGGTACCAGCTAACTATCCCTCGAAACACTTGTAAGGACAGGTTCTGTGGTACCAGCTAACTATCCCTCGAAACACTTGTAAGGACAGGTTCTTTGGTACCAGCTAACTATCCCTCGAAACATTTGTACGGACAGATTCTGTGTTACCAACAAGACTCGATACATCATTATGTCATTAGGGCTTGTAATTACAGATTCTGTGTTACCAACTAGACTCGATACATGATGTCATCATTATGTCATCAGGGCTGTGATCCAGTACTCCATGTGGTCTGTTCCCATAGAATGTATCATTACATTGAGAATAAATCTTTGCTGCTTTCTATTTCCTGTAAGTTCGTCGTGGCTACAGTGTGATGCAGACAAGATAATTCATTATGATGGCTACATCATTAACAGGGTATTATGTTGGGAAACATTCTACCACCAGCCATCAATGTTTCCGAGAAAAACATCATTGTACAGGAGATTAGTGAAAGGCCTTGGAGACACAAGTCACAAAAAAAATCTTGTACCTTCATTTTGAAGTGAGTCTGAGAATAATGACCATTGAATAATTATAGCTCTTTTATAGATAATGGTGAATATTATAATGGTGAATATGATGATGGTGAATATGATAATGTGAATATGATAATGGTGAATATTATAATGGTGAATATGATAATGGTGAATATGATTATGGTGAATATGATTATGGTGAACAAATTCTTGCCATGTTTTCATGTGTTTCCACAATGTACAAGTGAGTCAATATTGTGATTGAAAATGTGTGATTCTGATTAAAAATCAGGTGCTAAGGTAGGAAGTTATTTTCAAAGATTAGTGCCGATAGTTAAGTGCAATATGTGTGTTCAGATGCGCTCTAATAGTGATATCCCACCTGTGTCAGACCATTGTTTGTGGGAAAAGTCCTGTTAGACAGGTAGTTGATTATGTAAAAAACAAGTGTTTAAATCAGATTAAAGGAGAGTCAAACTTCATGGAGTGAGAGTTGCATAGTTAATAATATATAATGTGAAAACCGCTTCAGAATGGTTTTTTAAGATGTGTATGTTTTGTTTACAGTAAAAGGGAGATACTTCTAATAGTGGAAGATTTTGTTTTCAGTAATGTTTGAGAGAATTTATGTGAGATATCAAATAGATTGTATCCCTCTAATTACAAAGTGAGAAGTCCTGCTACTCTGATTTACCCTCCGCAACGAATCTAAGAGTATTAATGGAATCCGTTTGTTGGTCTCTGTCTGTTGTGTCTCTGTCTTTCTGTCTGTCTGTCTGTCATTAGAAAAAAATTGTCGTGGCAACTCCTTACCTTGTGAACCAATTTCAATAAAACTGTACGAGAATGTTGGGGTCCACGAGTAGAATTACTGATGTACATGAAATTTTGTTTTGGTTATTTTTATGAAATTTTGGTTGCCATGGTAACCAGGTCACTATACACAGGTGTTGTGTAGCTCATCAGTCTCTTACATCAATTTTACTCAAACTAGATCATGTGTTGTAACTTACGAATGCCTGTAATATGACCCATCAGGTGTTTCCAGATCCGTTACTTGGGAACCATAAAGAAGCCTTTTCATTGGTCAAAATTGAGATATTGTCCTATTAAAGTGAAAATTGGTTTTGGTATTGAGTAATGACAATGATACAATAGTATATGTACAATTTTTCAAGCTATTGGTTGTCAATTGGTTGCTTTAGTATCAAAAAGAAGTTTGGGTTCCAGTGTTACAAGATTCTGTTGTTAGTGTCAATGTCCTTATTTATACAATATATAAATATTTCTTCTGTGATATGCTGTAATATGTCAACTTGTTTGATCAAGATTGTCTGAATAAAAATTCAAGATCAAACTGGACTTTTTTTTACATTATATAGTTACTAATATAAGAATTGCAGTTATTTTTTGTAGTTTTTGCTGAGGTACTGGTCAAAGACCAATCTAGTTTATGTCATGATCATCCGTCCGTCCCTTCGTCCGTCCGTCCGTCCATAAACAATTCTTGTTATTGCTATTTCTCAGATGTTACTGAAGGTATCGTTCTCAAATTTCATACTTCATATGCAAGTTCCCCTAGTTGTGCATATTGCATTTTGGGACCAATCGAAAAACAACATGGCAGACAGGCAGCCATCTTGGATTTTGACAATTTAAGTTTGTTATCACTATTTATCAGAGAGCACTGACGGAATCTTTCTCCATATGCAGGTTCCCCTTGGTCTCTAGTTGTGTATATTGCATTTTGAGACCGATCGAAAAACAACATGGCCGACAGGCGGCCATCTTGGATTTTGACAATTGAAGTTTGTTATCCATTTGTCAGAAAGCACTACAGGGATTTTCCTCAAATTTCATATGTAGGTTTCCCTTGGTCTCTAGTCGCACATAATGCATTTTGGGACTTATCGGAAAACAACATGGCTGACAGGCGGCCATCTTGGATTTTGACAATTGAAGTTTGTTACATCTAGTTCTCAAAGTCCATGTGTAGGTTGATCCCTAGTTATACATATTCCTGTCTAGGACCGACCTGACAACAGTGGACACCATGGCCAACTGAGGTCAAACCTTGGCTATGCAGTACTTGTACAAAAAGATGTTCTTCACGAACCCTGTCCTGTATAAATTGGTCGGCTATGTTTTGTCGATTTGTGAACTGTCCGTTTGTCTTTCTTTCACTTTATTAGTCCGTTACTTGTCTCTGCCCGGAGCCCCACTCGATTTGCACTCTTCTCAGAAGAGAATCGCACTCCGTTATATGTAAATCGAGTAAACCGGTAAAATATAACCCAAAATAAAGAAGTTTTTAAGTTTTCTCAAACACTATGACACAAACATGTGCATGTATGTGGCATAAATCACTCATCACTCGTACACTTAAAACATGGTTGCCGCCATCTTGGAAAATAAATCTTCCAGCTTCGAGACGGAAGAAGTAGAAGATCTTCCAGAAGCAGAAGAGCTACAAATCGAGTGACCGGAAGTTATATTATAGACGGAGAAGAGTGCAAATCGAGTGGGGCTCCGACTTACTTCATCCCGTCGTCCTATCTAAGATTCAGTTTTCTGTTGACGTCGAGCGTTAACACGAAGACTCATAGTACCCCCATATTTCGCGATTGAGAAATTTACGTACCGACCGACTGGGCAAACCCACTTTGAAAATGGTATTGGCAACAGAAGCAGTAGACGAATCCTTCATCCACATTTGAGGAAACGACATCGAGTCACTCTCCTGTCGAAGAAGTATTGCAGAGACTTAATGCGGTTCCCGGATATTACGTATTCAGGAGACTTCCACCCAGGTCTTTATATATATATATGGAGACCATGGAAGCTGCACCCAGAGATGAGGAAATATCGTCAGCATTCCGCCCATGTCTCACTTGTATATTTAAAAATAGCCAGAAATCTTTATATATAGGTATTTCTGGCTATTGTTTGATATAAAACTAGACATGCCCCTGTGATCTAAGTGACGGTCAAGCTTAGGCAAAACAAATGTAACCAAGCACATGGTAGATTAAATTTGAAATTTAAAAGTCCTGTTTAAAAAATTAAAAATCACTGTCTCCGCCAAGGATCGAGCTCATGACGTCTGGCTTACTAGTCTTGCACGGAACCGATCGAACTAAAGAAATCTCTCTAGCCCGGCGATATCTTGCGAATGCTTCACAAATGTACCTCGATTTACAGACATGCAACGTAAGTTTGGTATACTTATGTTAAAAGCAAAAATTATCAAAAATAACGATACATTTTTTTTCTCGAAAATTCTCGTTTTTTACGCAAATTTTCACGTTTTTCGCTATTTTTCGTGATTTAGAGGAGTTTGCGTCGGTTACAACTATTGCTAAACCTGTCGGAAGCATTATAAAACCGAAAAATACAAAAAAACAAAAAAAAAACAAAAAAAAAACGGAAGCTTGGTATACTTGTAAGTAGAGCATCCGTTCCATAAAAACACAGGGGCGAGAGATTCCATTAATAACTTCTTAAGTGAAAACGGAAGTATTAACATGGTATATATATTGTTAGCTCGATTGATACAACGTTCTACACGAAACCTTCCTTCTTGACAGAGAAATAGTTCTATTGGACCACACGATATATGTTACCGTCTCCCCGGACGATACCGGAAGTACGGTCTGTCAACTAGACACCATGTATGGAGCCCAACAGAACCATTTATATACAATCATAACTGGTGCCTTTTACACCTAACTCTCAAAGAACCAAATTATAACTGAGTCTACATGAAGCAGCTGAAAAATTAGGTATGGCCATCAACGTATACTTGCCTCTTATCTCTGAACTTGGAAGGTAACAATTCAAAGAGAAAGCCGTATTACCAACTTTCCAAATTCAGGGCTTTTCAGATAATTTTGTTTTTACTAATTATTGCAATCAGATGGCAAATACAACCAACTTACAAGATACTTTTTTCATATTTGCAAGATATCCAGGTGAGCGATGCAGGCCCCATGGGTCTCTTGTATACAATCATAGTCTTTTGATAAGGTCGGTACATGGTTTTACTAACCGGGAAAAAATATCAACCGAGGACGAAGTTTGGACTTGTACATTCTAGGCTAATAAAACCACGTATTAACAACAGGGGCATGTCTAGTCTTATTAAAAAAAATAGTCAGAAATACCTATATATTAAGACTTAATATATAGGTATTATGGCTATTTTTCGGCATAGCCGTATAATTTTCTTTTTGCCCAGGATATGACGCGACAGGTGGCGTTTCTAGTCAAGATGAAGTATGTGATTGGTCAATGTAGCGGTCAATGCAAAATGCAGATATGCAGTTAAAAACGAAACAAAGTGAAGATTGAATGCAAGCTGAATAAGCGGATGAATCTTTTCAAATGACATATTGATAAAATTACATTCCTGATTCAAAAATGATTCAAACTGATACAGTTTTGTTATCCGTGCTGAAACGCATTAGATCGTTAATTTATTTCACCAGCAGTTTTACATTATAACCACCAGCATTAAAACTATGCCGTTTATCTTTTTTAAAGATATTTTTTGTTTAATACAAGACTAGACATGTCCCTATATATTAACCGAAATCAAAAGGCTATAATATTTTTATCATAAAATGACTGTTTTGATTTTTAATAATCATAGAGACTGATTTGTGAAGCATTTGTAAATATTTCATTATATCTTTTAAACACTACACAATTAAACGTGAACTAATACATTAATAAGGTACACCGGTACCGAAGTCACAGCTGGCCACTACCGTCCTCCTCAAGGCTGTCCTGTACGGAATCGTCTGAAGACGTCCTGGCCACAGGTATATCATTTTGAAGTAGTTCATCCGAGTTTCCAGGCTCGCCCGTCTCTCCTTCGCCGGGTTGGCTGTCCGCTCTGCTATCGTCAAACGTACCTGTTGAGTTAAATTCGCCGTCCTCTCCGGAGAAATTTGTCATATTGCTTGTCTGGTTTGTACTATTGTAAGTTTCGTCTTTGTTTTCTTTTGTTTCTGAAGAACTGCTGTGTTGGTTTGTTATGCGGTTTGCTTTGTCTGACAAGTTTCTCTCATGTTGATTCAACTCACTGGTTTTGTTAATGGCGTCTTGTGTGACATTTTCGGTTTGACTATCTTCTCCCGTCTCGACGTTTTTAACAAAAGAAGAATAGTTCAATTCATCACTTGAAACATTTAAAAAGTTAAATTCCTGCGTGATATTTTGAATGTTTTCACCTTCGTTTCTCGCTAATTCTCCAACAGTCTCCGATAAATTTTCTCCGTTAGTACCACTTTCACTTTCATTCGACGTTCGCTCCTTGTAAAGTTTATTAGTTACGTTTCCGTTTGGAATCCTGTTACTTTGCCAAGTGTTATTTCGTCCTGCCTGCTCAACCCCGTTCGTATTTCTGAAATATTCCTTCTGTGGAATTTGGTTCACAAAACTAGGATCCAGACCTCCATATCGGTTTGGGATTTTCCGGCCGGGACGAAAACACTCCGGTTCCCGTCTGCAGTCCGGCCCACACCACCATCCATAGTCACAACATTGACATATGACGTCATGCGCGTAACAGATGACGGACGCCCACGTGCAGCAGCCGTCATAGTTACCACAACAGCCCCAGTCTGATCCGTACAGATGCCAGCCGTCTATATTTGAGCAGGCGATGTTGCTACAACATAAATTACATTTCCTATGAGTTAAAAATCTGATCTGAGTGACTGCAGAACATCAACAATTTTTTGTACGAGTCAAAATACCTACTCTGATATTAAAATAGTCTACCGCTATCAATCGCACATTCTGTTAAATGTCAAATACTTGGCACAGTATATTTCGCTCAATATTTTGCAATTAAATAATTTTCAGTAAATATGTATTATGAAAGGCCGTAGATGTCAAAAACGAGATAGATTAAACAGCGTTAGCATTTAACGCGTAAAATTTTACTTAGCATTAGTAACACGAAATATCTTTAAAAAAGATAAACGGCATAGTTTTACTGTTGGTGGTTATAATATAAAACTGCGGGTGAAATAAATGAACGAACTAATGTGTTTCAGCACAGATAACAAAATTATATCAGTTTGAATCATTTTTGGTGATAATAGGACTGCATTTGAATCAGGAATATAATTTTATTAATGTGTCATTTGAAAAGATACATCCACTTATTCAGCTTGCATTCAATCTTAACTTTGTTTCGTTTTTAACTGCATATTTGCATTTTGCATTGACCGCTACATTGACCAATCACATACTTCATCTTGACCAGTAACGCCACCTGTCGCGTCATATCCGGGCCAACAGAATATTATACGGCTATGCCGAAACATTTACTTTCCCTACTGGCAGAGTTTACGACTTAGTAGTTAATTCTAGAGCATGTTGTGAGCCCGATATGGATACGCCCTTCCCTTGATGAATAATTAGATACATCAGTTTCCGGTGGGTGGAGTGGTTGAGACATAACTAGACTTGTATTCCAAGGAATAATAACTACTTGGCCTGGCTGGTCTTCTGTTTCTATAGTTACCTAGGTTTGGACTTATACATTTAAAATGTTGCTGCGAGTTCTCTCATCATCTTTGTGTACAGATGAAATTTCAATGAAAATTTGTTGAAAACTTCTATTGCCAAATAAAATAGAATCAAATACTCTTCGTGGACGGAAGGAAGGTGATTTATACCAAATTTTTAAATTTCAAGACCCTGGGGTCTCACATTTGCCCCTCGGTATCGGGTAAAATTTACTATTAAAAAAAAAAGAAAAAGAAAAAACAGGTAGTTTATGTTGGGAAATCGCATTTTTGGGAATCATTTGTTGATTTGTCATTAGAAATATTTCAAACTTGGTTAAAACTGTCGGTATGGATGCCAGTTTGGTGGTTTGCACATATTGGCCCTGACTGACCCCAATAGGCTGATAGGCGGGGCCAAAATGGGTCAAATAGACTGTAATATATTAGAACTCGGATGACTGTAAAGACCCGCGGGCCTTTTGTGTATAGACGGTAAAATCTATTTTGTATTCTGGCTTACTTAACTTGGTGACCGAAGGTTGCTAGGGGGATGTATTGACAACATGATTATTTTGTTCCCGTGTACTGACGATATGGTTATTTTGTCCCTGTGTATTGACGATATGGTTATTTTGTCCCTGTGTAATGACGATATAGTTATTTTGTCCCTGTGTAATGACGATATGGTTATTTTGTCCCCGTGTAATGACAATATGGTTATTTTGTCCCTGTGTAATGACGATATGGTTATTTTGTCCCCGTGTAATGACGATATGGTTATTTTGTCCCCGTGTATTGACGATATGGTTATTTTGTCCCTGTGTATTGACGATATGGTTATTTTGTCCCCGTGTATTGACGATATGGTTATTTTGTCCCTGTGTGTTGACGATATGGTTATTTTGTCCCCGTGTGTTGACGATATGGTTATTTTGTCCCCGTGTAATGACGATATGGTTATTTTGTCCCTGTGTAATGACGATATGGTTATTTTGTCCCTGTGTACTGACGACATGGTTGTTTTGTCCCTGTGTAATGACGATATAGTTATTTTGTCCCCGTGTAATGACGATATGGTTATTTTGTCCCCGTGTAATGACGATATGGTTATTTTGTCCCCGTGTATTGACGATATGGTTATTTTGTCCCTGTGTATTGACGATATGGTTATTTTGTCCCCGTGTATTGACGATATGGTTATTTTGTCCCTGTGTATTGACGATATGGTTATTTTGTCCCCGTGTATTGACGATATGGTTATTTTGTCCCTGTGTGTTGACGATATGGTTATTTTGTCCCCGTGTGTTGACGATATGGTTATTTTGTCCCCTTGTAATGACGATATGGTTATTTTGTCCCTGTGTAATGACGATATGGTTATTTTGTCCCTGTGTACTGACGACATGGTTGTTTTGTCCCTGTGTAATGACGATATAGTTATTTTGTCCCCGTGTAATGACGATATGGTTATTTTGTCCCCGTGTAATGACGATATGGTTATTTTGTCCCTGTGTATTGACGATATGGTTATTTTGTCCCTGTGTATTGACGATATGGTTATTTTGTACCCGTGTAATGACGATATGGTTATTTTGTCCCTGTGTACTGACGATATGGTTATTTTGTCCCAGTGTAATGACGATATAGTTATTTTGTCCCCGTGTAATGACGACATGGTTATTTTGTCCCTGTGTTATGACGATATGGGTTTTTTTTGTCCCTGTGTAATGACGACATGGTTATTTTGTCCCTGTGTATTGACGATATGGTTATTTTGTCCCCGTGTATTGACGATATGGTTATTTTGTCCCTGTGTAATGACGATGTGGTTATTTTGTCCCCGTGTAATGACGATATGGTTATTTTGTCCCTGTGTAATGACGATATGGTTATTTTGTCCCCGTGTAATGACGATATGGTTATTTTGTCCCTGTGTAATGACGATATGGTTATTTTGTCCCTGTGTACTGACGACATGGTTATTTTGTCCCCGTGTAATGGCGATATGGTTATTTTGTCCCTGTGTAATGACGATATGGTTATTTTGTCCCTGTGTATTGACGATATGGTTATTTTGTCCCCGTGTATTGACGATATGGTTATTTTGTCCCCGTGTAATGACGATATGGTTATTTTGTCCCTGTGTACTGACGATATGGTTATTTTGTCCCTGTGTAATGACGATATAGTTATTTTGTCCCTGTGTATTGACGATATGGTTATTTTGTCCCAGTGTAATGACGATATAGTTATTTTGTCCCCGTGTAATGACGACATGGTTATTTTGTCCCTGTGTAATGACGATATAGTTATTTTGTCCCTGTGTTATGACGATATGGTTTTTTTTTGTCCCTGTGTAATGACGACATGGTTATTTTGTCCCTGTGTATTGACGATATGGTTATTTTGTCCCGGTGTGTTGACGATATGGTTATTTTGTCCCCGTGTAATGACGATATGTTTTTTTTTGTCCCTGTGTAATGACGATATGGTTATTTTGTCCCGGTGTGTTGACGATATGGTTATTTTGTCCACGTGTAATAACGATATGGTTATTTTGTCCCCTTGTAATGACGATATGGTTATTTTGTCCCTTTGTTGGGTATCAGAGTTTGTCTTTGGAAGCTTGGGTCTTACCTACAGTTGTGTCGCGCGCATGATCGGAGCTCAGCACGGCTCTTAACGTTCCTCTTGTTTCTTGATAAAACTAGCCCTGAAAAAGATCGATATATTGACACGAATAGATAATAAATTGTTAACATAACGTGGACAACATATTCCTGCCAAGGCCCAGACCGGAATCGAACCCGGGTCTACAGCGTGATAATCCATGACTCTCTCCTTAGCCAAAGAAGCATGCTCCATAAGCTGAGTGACAGAGACCGTATTTAACACTATGTACAAGTCACACCGACACGGTCCCTCAGCTGAGTGACAGAGACCGTATTTAACACTATGTACAAGTCACACCGACCCGGTCCCTCAGCTGAGTGACATAGACCGTATTTAACACTATGTACAAGTCACACCGACCCGGTCCCTCAGCTGAGTGACAGAGGCCGTATTTAACACTATGTACAAGTCACACCGACCCGGTCCCTCACCTGAGTGACATAGACCGTATTTAACACTATGTACAAGTCACACCGACCCGGTCCCTCAGCTGAGTGACAGAGACCGTATTTAACACTATGTACAAGTCACACCGATCCGGTCCCTCAGCTGAGTGACAGAGACCGTTTTTAACACTATGTACAAGTCACACCGACACGGTCCCTCAGCTGAGTGACAGAGACCGTATTTAACACTATGTACAAGTCACACCGACCCGGTCCCTCAGCTGAGAGACAGAGACCGTATTTAACATTATGTATAAGCCACACCGACCCGGTCCCTCAGCTGAGTGACATAGACCGTATTTAACACTATGTTCATGTCACACCGACACGGTCCCTCAGCTGAGTGACAGAGACCGTATTTAACACTATGTACAAGTCACACCGACCCGGTCCCTCAGCTGAGTGACAGAGACCGTATTTAACACTATGTACAAGTCACACCGACCCGGTCCCTCAGCTGAGTGACAGAGACCGTATTTAACACTATGTACAAGTCACACCGACCCGGTCCCTCAGCTGAGTGACAGAGACCGTATTTAACACTATGTACAAGTCACACCGACCCGGTCCCTCAGCTGAGTGACAGAGACCATATTTAACACTATATACAAGTCACACCGACCCGGTCCCTCAGCTGAGTGACAGACACCATATTTAACACTATGTACAAGTCACACCAACGCGGTCCCTCAGCTGAGTGACACATACCGTATTTAACACTATGTACAAGTCACACCGACCCGGTCCCTCAGCTGAGTGACACATACCGTATTTAACACTATGTACAAGTCACACCGACCAGGTCCCTCAGCTGAGTGACACATACCGTATTTAACACTATGTACAAGTCACACCGACCCGGTCCCTCAGCTGAGAGACAGAGACTGTATTTAACACTATGTACAAGTCACACCGACCCGGTCCCTCAGCTGAGTGACAGAGACCGTATTTAACACTATGTACAAGTCACACCGACTCGGGTCCCTCAGCTGAGTGACACATACCGTATTTAACACTATGTACAAGTCACACCGACCCGGTCCCTCAGCTGAGAGACAGAGACCGTATTTAACACTATGTACAAGTCACACCGACTCGGGTCCCTCAGCTGAGTGACAGAGACAGTATTTAACACTATGCACAAGTCACACCGACCCGGTCCCTATATATACCGTATCAGGACTTTTATAACGAAAATGATTATTTTGTAACTGGATTTTTGATAATGTGTAACGAAGAGGGAGAGGACATTACCAATTAACATTAAATCCTTATAATTTGATGAAATAGTTGGCCCATCACAATATGTACGATATAAGGGACATGTTTTAACAATAAAAATTACACGCTTCGACATATAAATCCTAGGATTAAAGAAGAATAGTCGAAACATCAGTTAATGTTGGGTTGAAAGTCCAACCAACTCTCGGCGAGGTGTATGACAAACCAAGTTATTATTTAACTAGGAGCAATGTTGATCCAGCAATTAACCAATAAATAAACGACATCTAATATAATAAATAAGATATCTTATATAATAAATGAGATATCTTATATAATAAATAAGATATCTTATATAATAAATAAGATATCTTTTATATATAGTCAAACCCCGTTAACTCGAAATCGTCGAGATCGTGAAAAAAAACTTCGAGTTATCCGAGTCTTCGAGTTAACCGAGTTTCAGTGAGGACGTTTTGGTATACATGTATATACTGTACATGTATGTTTAAAAACATACACCTGTATCAAAGACAACTTGGCTTGTCATAACAGTCGTACAACTCTTGTTTGACCATACTTTTAAAATAGGCAAAACAGACACAAGCAGGAATTTGTATATACATGTAGCTGTGTATATCCAGTTACACACAAGAGCCATAGCCGGGAGAACGGAAACTTCGCTAAACTGGACAATCGAGTTTTCATAACGGGATAGACAATGGGCGTCTTCTTCCTGTGTGACGTCAGTTTTCTTAATTCAAACAATACTCACAGGTTTAGTAAATAAATTATTCTTGTGAATAACCAAATAATATTATCTTACCAACTTTATGTTGAAAGATTATTATGAAATTTTTCAAATTCGTTTAATTTTCAATAAACATTGACAACATGAAGAGGCGAATAAAGCTTACCCGATCCGATAGACGGCGCCTCTGAATAGAAGCGAATAAACATTTACCCGATCCGGTAGACGGCGCCTCTGTATAGAGGCGACTGAGCATACATGTACGTACCTATCCGGTAGACGGCGACCCTGTATAGAGGCGAGTAAATACTTTCCCGATCCGGTAGACGGCGTTTCTGTATAGAGGTAAGTCAGTACCAACCTATCCGGCAGAGGGCGCCTCTGTATAAAGGCGTGTAAATATTTATCCGATCCGGTAGACGGCGCTTCTGTATAGAGGTAAGTGAATATATACCTACCTATCCGGTAGACGGCGCCTCTGTATAGAGGTGAGTAAATACTTACCCGATCCGGTAGACGGCGCTTCTGTATAGAGGTAAGTGAGTACCTACCTATCCGGTAGAGGGCGCCTCTGTATAGAGGCGAGGTAGCACTTACCCGATCTGGTAGACGGCGCCCCTGCATAACACATTAACACTGACAGCAGGAAGATGTGAGCCGTCCCCATCTATAGGAAAATATAAAAAAATTATTCGTTATATTTTCTGTAAATAATGAAATAAGAAATCTAATAACTAAAGTATACATCCACGAAATCAAACAAAGATATAGATAAAGATGTACATACATTTTGGCACTTATCTATACATTTTTTTGGTAAATATTTGATATTTGATGTATTTGGATACCCCACCCCCATACACACATACATGTACACGTGCATATGTCGATATTTGATGAAAGTGATTAGCTACGAAGATGTTATTACTCTGCTGAGAATCTTTACACTTACCTAATTCACTCCATCGCTGATACAGAAACTCAGTTACAAATTCTTCTTTAAAATCATTGATTTCCAACCAGGAGAAGGATTCAGTGAATCACAAATAGAACACGATATATTTCTGTGTTTCGGCGCCATCAAATTTAGTAGAAAAATAAAAGTTTCCCTATGTAAACTCTTTAGTCCACGTGCACCAATCTTCGATGTGCCCTTCTATCTGTATGTCAACAATTTCAGGCCATACCGTTTGAATGATCCAGTCACGAGTTACGTATAAAACAGTTACCAGTCGTGTTATGATGTCTGGCTGAGCATCTGCTTGTTGTGCGCGTGAAGTAATCCATATGGCGTTGTTCTTTACATTTTGATTAATTTCATTATTTTTCCAAACGGAAGCTTTATTTATAAAGGTTATACAGGTCATGTGGGCTGACCTCTGACCCAGAATGAGGTGATAATGTTTCGCTATAACAAGTTTTAGGCATTTTCTTTGAATAGGAGATTTGAAGCATTTCTAAAACGCATTATTGGACCAGCATATTCAGGCCACATCGCAAAGATTTTGACGTTTGTTTTCGAGTATATCATCTAGCAATGATTGGACAACTCAAACAACAACACAACCGATTTATTCTATCTCTTGAGGAATTTAATAGGAAATTAATTCTTTAAAATGTATAACATACACAAGTCATTCCCCCCCTCTCGCCCCCTTAATCTAACGTTCGAAATTTAGCTTAAAGTGACCCGGGGTTTTAGATTAGATAGTTTTATGAATGTCCAGTACAAATAAACTTAAATGTAATAAAAGAACATCTCTGTCTCGTTAAACGAACGATAAAAAAATGAAAAATCGTGCCACGGAGAAAAAATCACACAACACTCACACAGCTACAGTTATATAGTACATGTTCCCCGACAGTGAGGTCGATCACACAACACTCACACAACTACAGTTATATAGTACATGTTCCCCGACAGTGAGACAGATCACACAACACTAACACAACTACAGTTATATAGTACATGTTCCCCGACAGTGAGACAGATCACACAACACTCACACAACTACAGTTATATAGTACATGTTCCCCGACAGTGAGGCCGATCACACAACTACAGTTATATAGTACATGTTCCCCAGCAGTGAGGTCGATCACACAACACTCACACAACTACAGTTATATAGTACATGTTCCCCGACAGTGAGGTCGATCACACAACACTCACACAACTACAGTTATATAGTACATGTTCCCCGACAGTGAGGCCGATCACACAACACTCACACAACTACAGTTATATAGTACATGTTCCCCGGCAGTGAGGCCGATCACACAACACTAACACAACAACAGTTATATAGTACATGTTCCCCGGCAGTGAGGCCGATCACACAACACTAACACAACAACAGTTATATAGTACATGTTCCCCGACAGTGAGGCCGATCACACAACACTCACACAACAACAGTTATATAGTACATGTTCCCCGGCAGTGAGGTCGATCACACAACACTAACACAGCTACAGTTATATAGTACATGATCCCCGGCAGTGAGGCCGATCACATAACACTCACACAGCTACAGTTATATAGTACATGTTCCCCGACAGTGAGACAGATCACATAACACTCACACAACTACAGTTATATAGTACATGTTCCCCGACAGTGAGACAGATCACATAACACTCACACAACTACAGTTATATAGTACATGTTCCCCGACAGTGAGGCCGATCACACAACACTCACACAACTACAGTTATATAGTACATGTTCCCCGACAGTGAGGTCGATCACACAACTACAGTTATATAGTACATGTTTCCCGGCAGTGAGGCCGATCACATAACACTCACACAACTACAGTTATATAGTACATGTTCCCCGACAGTGAGACAGATCACATAACACTCACACAACTACAGTTATATAGTACATGTTCCCCGACAGTGAGGCCGATCACATAACACTCACACAACTACAGTTATATAGTACATGTTCCCCGACAGTGAGGCCGATCACATAACACTCACACAACTACAGTTATATAGTACATGTTTCCCGGCAGTGAGGCCGATCACATAACACTCACACAACTACAGTTATATAGTACATGTTCCCCGACAGTGAGGTCGATCACACAACACTCACACAACTACAGTTATATAGTACATGTTCCCCGACAGTGAGGTCGATCACACAACACTCACACAACTACAGTTATATAGTACATGTTCCCCGACAGTGAGGTCGATCACACAACACTCACACAACTACAGTTATATAGTACATGTTCCCCGACAGTGAGACAGATCACACAACACTCACACAACTACAGTTATATAGTACATGTTCCCCGACAGTGAGACAGATCACACAACACTAACACAACAACAGTTATATAGTACATGTTCCCCGACAGTGAGGTCGATCACACTCACACAACTACAGTTATATAGTACATGTTCCCCGAAAGTGAGGCCGATCACACAACACTCACACAACTACAGTTATATAGTACATGTTCCCCGACAGTGAGACAGATCACACAACACTAACACAACAACAGTTATATAGTACATGTTCCCCGACAGTGAGGTCGATCACACTCACACAACTACAGTTATATAGTACATGTTCCCCGACAGTGAGGTCGATCACACAACTACAGTTATATAGTACATGTTCCCCGACAGTGAGACAGATCACACAACACTCACACAGCTACAGTTATATAGTACATGTTCCCCGACAGTGAGACAGATCACACAACACTCACACAACTATAGTTATATAGTACATGTTCCCCGACAGTGAGACAGATCACACAACACTCACACAGCTACAGTTATATAGTACATGTTCCCCGGCAGTGAGGCCGATCACACAACACAGGTAATTAACCGGTAAACAGAGGATGATGGTTATTTATGCAAATCAGCGACACAAATAGCTGCCAAAACTCTGAGTTAGATGTTAAAAGAAGCTGTTTTACTTATCTATGTAACATGCTGAGTGCGCTGAGGAGTGGAGCACGTGTTTGTAACGAAACGCCTGTTTCTCTATCTCATAGACGGTTACTTGTAGTGGTTGATTACCGTAAAATCTCTATGCCACAAGTGTTAAGTTCTCTAGTAGAGAACACCAGCATACTAAAGTCTTCATACAGTTAACATACATCTACGATAAATCACTACTTTGATAAACCAATCCATTGTAGTGATTTTACCAATTCGTTATAGTGATTTCACCAATTCGTTATAGTGATTTCACCAATTCGTTATAGTAATTTCACCAGTTCTTTATAGTGATTTCACCAATTCGCTATAGTGATTTCACCAATTCGTTATAGTGATTTCACCAATTCGTTATAGTGATTTCACCAATTCGTTATAGTGATTTCACCAAACCTTTATAGTGATATCACCAATCCATTATAGTGATACACGGTGTATAGGATATTAAAGGCTTGCAAAATTAATAAAATCTGAGAAAACTTCATAAAATCTCAAATGAAATGAAAACAAATTCAAGATCATTTTCATCATGTAACTCAGAAAACTAACATTTTGACAGATTTTAAAGTCAAAATGTATAGAACAGCAGCCATTGTGTTATATCATTTTAAATTCATGACGTAACGTCATTGTCCATATCATGACGTCATTATTGATTTCTGATCGGCGCTAAAAAAACTAAAAAAAACTACACTATGCAAAAATATGACATGGGTGAATTTTCTGTATAAAGGCCGGTTATGTAATAAACATATTTCCTGAATCATATATAATTTAAAATTAATATAGCTAGCCAATTGACACCTGTCACATAAGTCACGAAGTTTTAACAATGGAGTTAGTGTAATTACCGGTAACAAGTGTTATATTGTAAAATCATAACTATACACATGTATCTCGGTCTGTGTATCATGTACTCGCCATGTTTGTATATTACTGATTAGCAAAAAAGTAATGATTGAATTTAATTCAAAACAAAATAACCAGTTTCTGTAGGAATATTGATGTCATGTCGAGAAAGGTTTGCTGTATCGATCGACAAAATAGTGTCCATTATATTTCCATGGTTTATTGGTAAACTACAAGAATATTCTACCATAGGTAAACAAATAACTGGAAACTACATTTCCTTTCTCAGTCAATCTGTGACAACATCGGTGTACTAAAAACATACGTATATATCTTTTAACTTGTTTTTAGTTTTCAAGGAAGAGACATTCCTTCGTTTGAATAAAGCTTAGGTCGTCAAAATCAAACTTGCCGAACAAATAAGGCAATTTTACTCTCAAAATAAAGCAATGTTCCTCGAATATTAAGTCCTGAAAATTCTTAATTCGATCCGAAGTATCACTAATTACCGAAAAAACGTACGATATTTGTTTCCGATACGCCCCTGTACATTTCAGTGTTAATTTCAGTACGTGTAGGCACAAACACTCGTATAATCATCGTTCTGATATATATTCCATCAATAGAAAGTGTGCATGCTCCTTTAAAGTGACGGACGACGGATGACGGACGTCGCACCACGGCATAAGTTCGGACCACAGGGACAGGAAAATTTGTTACGGTTTATATGTATTTGGACATTCACTAGCGTATATAGTACAGGGACCTGGGATTTGGTTAGTCAGTGTATATTTGGACCTTCACTAGCGTGTATAGTACAGGGACCTGAAATTTGGTTAGTCAGTGTATATTTGGACCTTCACTAGCGTGTATAGTACAGGGACCGGAAATTTGGTTAGTCAGTGTATATTTGGACCTTCACTAGCGTGTATAGCACAGGGACCTGAGATTTGGTTAGTCAGTGTATATTTGGACCTTCCCTAGCGTGTATAGTACAGGGACCTGGGATTTGGTTAGTCAGTGTATATTTGGACCTTCACTAGCGTGTATAGTACAGGGACCTGAAATTTGGTTAGTCAGTGTATATTTGGACCTTCACTAGCGTGTATAGTACATGGACCTGGGATTTGGTTAGTCAGTGTATATTTGGACCTTCCCTAGCGTGTATAGTACAGGGACCTGAGATTCGGTTAGTCAGTGTATATTTGGACCTTCACTAGCGTGTATAGCACAGGGACCTGAGATTTGGTCAGTCAGTGTATATTTGGACCTTCACTAGCGTGTATAGTACAGGGACCTGAGATTCGGTTAG
Source organism: Pecten maximus (assembly GCF_902652985.1). NCBI lineage: Eukaryota > Metazoa > Mollusca > Bivalvia > Pectinida > Pectinidae > Pecten > Pecten maximus. The sequence goes on along the minus strand of NC_047032.1, from coordinate 3,151,967 downwards.
TCAGTGTATATTTGGACCTTCACTAGCGTGTATAGCACAGGGACCTGATATTTGGTTAGTCAGTGTGTATTTGGACCTTCCCTAGCGTGTATAGTACAGGGACCTGAGAATTTGTTAGTCAGTGTATATTTGGACCTTCACTAGCGTGTATAGCACAGGGACCTGAGATTTGGTTAGTCAGTGTATATTTGGACCTTCACTAGCGTGTATAGCACAGGGACCTGAGATTCGGTTAGTCAGTGTATATTTGGACCTTCCCTAGCGTGTATAGTACAGGGACCTGAGATTTGGTTAGTCAATGTATATTTGGATTCGGTTAGTCAGTGTATATTTGGACCTTCCCTAGCGTGTATAGTACAGGGACCTGAGATTCGGTTAGTCAGTGTATATTTGGACCTTCACTAGCGTGTATAGCACAGGGACCTGGGATTTGGTTAGTCAGTGTATATTTGGACCTTCCCTAGCGTGTATAGTACAGGGACCTGAGATTTGGTTAGTCAGTGTATATTTGGACCTTCCCTAGCGTGTATAGTACAGGGACCTGAGATTTGGTTAGTCAGTGTATATTTGGACCTTCACTAGCGTGTATAGCACAGGGACCTGATATTTGGTTAGTCAGTGTATTTTTGGACCTTCACTAGCGTGTATAGCACAGGGACCTGAGATATTTGTTAGTCAGTGTGTATTTGGACCTTCCCTTGTGTGTATCACAGGGACCTGAGATTCGGTTAGTCAGTGTATATTTAGACCTTCCCTAGCGTGTATAGTACAGGGACCTGAGATTTGGTTAGTCAGTGTATATTTAGATCTTCACTAGCGTGTATAGTACAGGGACCTGAGATTTGGTTAGTCAGTGTATATTTGGACCTTCACTAGTTTGTATAGTACAGGGACCTGGGATTTGGTTAGTCAGTGTATATTTGGACCTTCCCTAGCGTGTATAGCACAGGGACCTGAGATTTGGTTAGTCAGTGTGTATTTGGACCTTCACTAGCGTGTATAGTACAGGGACCTGAGATTTGGTTAGTCAGTGTATATTTGGACCTTCCCTAGGGTGTATAGTACAGGGACCTGATATTTGGTTAGTCAGTGTATATTTGGACCTTCCCTAGTTTGTATAGTACAGGGACCTGAGATTTGGTTAGTCAGTGTATATTTGGACCTTCACTAGTTTGTATAGTACAGGGACCTGAGATTTGGTTAGTCAGTGTATATTTGGACCTTCACTAGCGTGTATAGTACAGGGACCTGAGAATTTGTTACAGTCTACGTGTATTTGGACCTTCCCTAGTGTGTGACACAGGGGCCTGATATTTGGTTATCTCTGTACATTTGGATATTCCCTTGTGTGTATCACAGGGACCTGAGAAGTTGTTAGTCAGTGTATATTTGGACCTTCCCTAGCGTGTATAGTACAGGGACATGAGATTTGGCTAGTCAGTGTATTTTTGGACCTTCCCTAGCGTGTATAGCACAGAGACCTGATATTTGGTTAGTCAGTGTGTATTTGGACCTTCCCTATAGCGTGTATAGTACAGGGACCTGATATTTGGTTAGTCAGTGTATATTTGAACCTTCACTGGTTTGTATAGCACAGGGACCTGAGAATTTCTACGTGTATTTGGACCTTCCCTAGTGTGTGACACAGGGGCCTGATATTTGGTTATCTGTGTATATTTGGACATTCCCTTGTGTGTATCACAGGGACCTGAGAAGTTGTTACAGTCTATATGTATTTTGACATTTTCCTAGTGTGTTAAGCACATTTTCAGACGTTTTAGGGGCTACATCAAAATTAGGTAAAAATGACACCTCAACCCTCGGTGTCCAAAATAATAGATTTGGTAAAAATGATAGCCATCAGTGTCCAAAATAATAAATTTGGTAAAAATGACAGCCATCAGTGTCCAAAATAGTAAATTTGGTAAAAATGACAGCCATCAGTGTCCAAAATAGTAAATTTGGTAAAAATGATAGCCATCAGTGTCCAAAATAGTAAATTTGGTAAAAATGACAGCCATCAGTGTCCAAAATAATAAATTTGGTAAAAATGACAGCCCATAGTGTCCAAAATTGTAAATTTGGTAAAAATGACAGCTCCCAGTGTCCAAAATAGTAAATTTGGTAAAAATGACAGCCATAGTGTCCAAAATTATAAATTTGGTAAAAATGACAGCTCCCAGTGTCCAAAATAATAATTTTGGTAAAAATGACAATCCTCAGTGTTTAATATAAGGAAATGAGCCGGGAGGGGGTGGGGGTGTCCATCGTTGGAAATCCAGGGTGGATATTGTCATGCCTAGTAGCGATTTAAACACTATCCTGTATTTCCCAAATGTTGGACCCTGTCCCTCCTCCCAAGGGGGAACAGAGTCGCTATTTATGTAAATTTCGTTCCTCTTCTCCCAAATATTCTTCTAAACAAATTTGGTCAAAATCCGTCCAGTTGTTCTTGGCTGGCAGCGATTTATAGGAAAAGTTGACGGACGACGGATGAAGGACGGGCGAAGGACGAACGAAGGACGGACGAAGGACGGACTCCGCGCCACGGCATAAGCTCAACTATGGCAAGTCAAGTTGTCATTTATTCACGCAGCAACGTTGATCCAGGATTTTACCAAATTATATAAGACATCGTATATAATTTAATATTGGTAAAAATACATAATAATGTTGGTAAAATCCTGGACGTTTATTTACGGAGCAACGTTGATCGAGGATTTTACCAAATTAAAATCCTGGATCCACGTTGCTCCGTGAATAAATGTCAACCTTGCCATACTATAAGAGGTTGTTTGGCAGTGGTGAACTAAAACGCCATACCATCACGCTATGAACCGAGTTAGGGGTTTTAATACATCTGTACTAATGACCTCTTGTTACACACATAAAATGTTCTCAAGTCAAGAGAGAAACTTGATACTTCAAACTTTTATTATAAAAATAACTATATACAATTACGTTGATTGTGTGAGGCGTTCTACCACTACGTTATTAACTGTGAAAGTCGTGGGATTTTATCTGATATCGCAATCTAATTAAAATTAGACTTGTAATTTCCATTCCTCTACGATACTCTACAATACACTGCAAGTCTAATTTTAATTATATATATATATATCGTCTGTTATCGGTGATTATTACTCATAAAATCTGTCTCTCTCCCGGTTCAGGTACTTTAATTTTTGATAGAAGTTATACATTTTATTTTTTTTTTTTTTTTTTAAATATCAACATTCCAGTGAAACAAATCATGCATCTCGGGACGTAATAGACGTCCTGAAGTGGGTGATAATGTTAAACATATTTAATGGCGGAAATCGTTCTTTAGTAGCACTAACTTAATACTGTTGCCAAGTAAGAGTTGAAAACGTCGGTAATCCGTATGTAGGTCAGACATAAGTAATTGTTTGATATGTTTTGATGTATAAAGTAGTTTATAGGGTAACTACGGTAAAACAATTAGGATGCTAGTCTTAACTATCATTCAAATCTTCATCTACTGAGGGTCAAAGGTCACACGCAGCTTGATAGCTTCTCTCGGTCTGTATAGTAACTACATAGATGTTTGCTAAGGGTTCAAAGGTCAAATAGAACATTAGGTGTGTGTTTTTGATGTTTTCTGCTGATGCTGGTTTCAGTGTGTACGTTTGGGACTGTTACATAAGTGTTTACTTTTACAGAATTTAAGGTAAGTACTCTATTTGTCTGTGTTTACTGAATATATATACTTGTATGCATGATATGTTTTAACATCCATTTTTATTTAAAAGCCGTCGGCACATGTATACAATTGAGTGAGGAACGGTTGTGTATGAACAGTGTAGCTGTCGAAATGTTTCCGATAATGAGTTACCGCCTTCGTCTTATCTTGATCTGCTCGAGTCCGAGTTTCCTCTGGCCCTGACACCTTACAAGAGACATTTAATATTATATTTTCATAATTAGGCAAATACCATTTTAAGAAGTCTATAGAATATCGGAGTTTCGTACTTTAGGCCCGTGTCTTAATCGGGAGGTGTGCGTTTGAACGTACAGTGTCTGTATCGTACAGAAACCATGTAAAATGTCCCCGGATACTACAAACGATACACCTCAATGTTATAATGTACAGAAACCATGTAAACTGTCCCCGGATACTACAAACGATACACCTCAATGTTATAGTGTACAGAAACCATGTAAAATGTCCCCGGATACTACAAACGATACACCTCAATGTTATAGTGTACAGAAACCATGTAAAATGTCCCCGGATACTACAAACGATACACCTCAATGTTATAGTGTACAGAAACCATGTAAAATGTCCCCGGATACTACAAACGATACACCTCAATGTTATAGTGTACAGAAACCATGTAAAATGTCCCCGGATACTACAAACGATACACCTCAATGTTATAATGTACAGAAACCAGGTAAACTGTCCCCGGATACTACAAACGATACACCTCAATGTTATAGTGTACAGAAACCATGTAAAATGTCCCCGGATACTACAAACGATACACCTCAATGTTATAATGTACAGAAACCATGTAAAATGTCCCGGATACTACAAACGATACACCTCAATGTTATAGTGTACAGAAACCAGGTAAAATGTCCCCGGATACTACAAACGATACACCTCAATATTATAGTGTACAGAAACCATGTAAAATGTCCCCGGATACTACAAACGATACACCTCAATGTTATAGTGTACAGAAACCATGTAAAATGTCCCCGGATACTACAAACGATACACCTCAATGTTATAGTGTACAGAAACCATGTAAAATGTCCCCGGATACTACAAACGATACAACTCAATGATATAGTGTACAGAAACCATTTAAAATGTCCCCGGATACTACAAACGATACACCTCAATGTTATAGTGTACAGAAACCATGTAAAATGTCCCCGGATACTACAAACGATACACCTCAATGTTATAGTGTACAGAAACCATGTAAAATGTCCCGGATACTACAAACGATACACCTCAATGTTATAGTGTACAGAAACCATGTAAAATGTCCCCGGATACTACAAACGATACACCTCAATGTTATAATGTACAGAAACCATGTAAACTGTCCCGGATACTACAAACGATACACCTCAATGTTATAGTGTACAGAAACCATGTAAAATGTCCCCGGATACTACAAACGATACACCTCAATGTTATAGTGTACAGAAACCATGTAAAATGTCCCCGGATACTACAAACGATACACCTCAATGTTATAGTGTACAGAAATCATGTAAAATGTCCCCGGATACTACAAACGATACACCTCAATGTTATAGTGTACAGAAACCATGTAAAATGTCCCCGGATACTACAAACGATACACCTCAATGTTATAGTGTACAGAAACCATGTAAAATGTCCCCGGATACTACAAACGATACACCTCAATGTTATAGTGTACAGAAACCATGTAAAATGTCCCCGGATACTACAAACGATACACCTCAATGTTATAGTAACAGAAACCATGTAAAATGTCCCCGGATACTACAAACGATACACCTCAATGTTATAGTGTACAGAAACCATGTAAAATGTCCCCGGATACTACAAACGATACACCTCAATGTTATAGTGTACAGAAACCATGTAAAATGTCCCCGGATACTACAAACGATACACCTCAATGTTATAGTGTACAGAAACCATGTAAAATGTCCCCGGATACTACAAACGATACACCTCAATGTTATAGTGTACAGAAACCATGTAAAATGTCCCCGGATACTACAAACGATACACCTCAATGTTATAGTGTACAGAAACCATGTAAAATGTCCCCGGATACTACAAACGATACACCTCAATGTTATAGTGTACAGAAACCATGTAAACTGTCCCCGGATACTACAAACGATACACCTCAATGTTATAGTGTACAGAAACCATGTAAAATGTCCCGGATACTACAAACGATACACCTCAATGTTATAGTGTACAGAAACCATGTAAACTGTCCCCGGATACTACAAACGATACACCTCAATGTTATAGTGTACAGAAACCATGTAAACTGTCCCCGGATACTACAAACGATACACCTCAATGTTATAGTGTACACACGCAATGCAACTGATAGTAATTGACGGCTGCAGCACCATAAAAAAGCAACAACAACAAAAAAAAACCCCCAAAAACCCCAAAAATAACGGAATGTATCTAGAAAACAGTCCACCATGCATATAATATGTAAGTGCTGCACTCTCGTAATCCGACACGACACTAGTATTTATTATGTCACGTGATCCGCCAATTTAACATGAATGTTTGAGTGGTGCATACCAGGCTTGGAAAAAAACATGATATTTCCACTTAATAAACAAACGGCTGCTGGAATGTATGAATACAAATGTGCTGTTTGATAACGAGGTTAATTCTGTACGGAATCCATCCTAGTCACATTGTAGTGTACAGTACGTGGTGTGACTGGAGTGTGATATGTACGAGGTTAATTCTGTACGGAATCCATCCTAGTCACATTGTAGTGTACAGTACGTGGTGTGACTGGAGTGTGATATGTACGAGGTTAATTCTGTACGGAATCCATCCTAGTCACATTGTATTGTACAGTACGTGGTGTGACTGGTGTGTGATATGTACGAGGTTAACTCTGTACGGAATCCATCCTAGTCACATTGTAGTGTACAGTACGTGGTGTGACTGGTGTGTGATATGTACGAGGTTAATTCTGTACGGAATCCATCCTAGTCACATTGTAGTGTACAGTACGTGGTGTGACTGGAGTGTGATATGTACGAGGTTAATTCTGTACGGAATCCATCCTAGTCACAGTGTAGTGTACAGTACGTGGTGTGACTGGAGTGTGATATGTACGAGGTTAATTCTGTACGGAATCCATCCTAGTCACATTGTAGTGTACAGTACGTGGTGTGACTGGAGTGTGATATGTACGAGGTTAATTCTGTACGGAATCCATCCTAGTCACATTGTAGTGTACAGTACGTGGTGTGACTGGAGTGTGATATGTACGAGGTTAATTCTGTACGGAATCCATCCTAGTCACATTGTAGTGTACAGTACGTGGTGTAACTGGTGTGTGATATGTACGAGGTTAATTCTGTACGGAATCCATCCTAGTCACATTGTAGTGTACAGTACGTGGTGTGACTGGAGTGTGATATGTACGAGGTTAATTCTGTACGGAATCCATCCTAGTCACATTGTAGTGTACAGTACGTGGTGTGACTGGAGTGTGATATGTACGAGGTTAATTCTGTACAGAATCCATCCTAGTCACATTGTAGTGTACAGTACGTGGTGTGACTGGTGTGTGATATGTACGAGGTTAATTCTGTACGGAATCCATCCTAGTCACATTGTAGTGTACAGTACGTGGTGTGACTGGAGTGTGATATGTACGAGGTTAATTCTGTACGGAATCCATCCTAGTCACATTGTAGTGTACAGTACGTGGTGTGACTGGAGTGTGATATGTACGAGGTTAATTCTGTACGGAATCCATCCTAGTCACATTGTAGTGTACAGTACGTGGTGTGACTGGTGTGTGATATGTACGAGGTTAATTCTGTACGGAATCCATCCTAGTCACATTGTAGTGTACAGTACGTGGTGTGACTGGTGTGTGATATGTACGAGGTTAATTCTGTACGGAATCCATCCTAGTCACATTGTAGTGTACAGTACGTGGTGTGACTGGAGTGTGATATGTACGATAACGAGGTTAACTCTGTACAGAATCCATCCTAGTCACATTGTAGTGTACAGTACGTGGTGTGACTGGAGTGTGATATGTACGAGGTTAATTCTGTACGGAATCCATCCTAGTCACATTGTAGTGTACAGTACGTGGTGTAACTGGTGTGTGATATGTACGAGGTTAACTTTGTACGGAATCCATCCTAGTCACATTGTAGTGTACAGTACGTGGTGTGACTGGAGTGTGATATGTACGAGGTTAATTCTGTACGGAATCCATCCTAGTCACAGTGTAGTGTACAGTACGTGGTGTGACTGGAGTGTGATATGTACGAGGTTAATTCTGTACGGAATCCATCCTAGTCACAGTGTAGTGTACAGTACGTGGTGTGACTGGAGTGTGATATGTACGAGGTTAATTCTGTACGGAATCCATCCTAGTCACATTGTAGTGTACAGTACGTGGTGTGACTGGAGTGTGATATGTACGAGGTTAATTTTGTACGGAATCCATCCTAGTCACATTGTAGCGTACAGTACGTGGTGTGACTGGTGTGTGATATGTACGAGGTTAATTCTGTACGGAATCCATCCTAGTCACATTGTAGCGTACAGTACGTGGTGTGACTGGTGTGTGATATGTACGAGGTTAATTCTGTACGGAATCCATCCTAGTCACAGTGTAGTGTACAGTACGTGGTGTGACTGGTGTGTGATATGTACGAGGTTAATTCTGTACGGAATCCATCCTAGTCACATTGTAGTGTACAGTACGTGGTGTGACTGGTGTGTGATATGTACGATAACGAGGTTAATTCTGTACGGAATCCATCCTAGTCACATTGTAGTGTACAGTACGTGGTGTGACTGGAGTGTGATATGTACGAGGTTAATTCTGTACGGAATCCATCCTAGTCACATTGTAGTGTACAGTACGTGGTGTGACTGGAGTGTGATATGTACGAGGTTAATTTTGTACGGAATCCATCCTAGTCACATTGTAGTGTACAGTACGTGGTGTGACTGGTGTGTGATATGTACGAGGTTAATTCTGTACGGAATCCATCCTAGTCACATTGCAGTGTACCGTACGTGAGAATTATATACGTTATACTTTAGTATTGTTTATCCGAACTTGACGTACGTATTTGATCAAAGAAACACATTTACCTGCCAGGTAATTTTCATGACGTGTCCATTTTTGTCAAACTGAAGCTACCATAGTTTTGTAATGTTGTACCATGATGAAGATGCTGTATATATATATATATATATAAGAAGTTTCATTGTTACTATGTCCGAATTAATCTACATTTCGGTAAAATCCTCCTCTATGGTTTCTAGAGCTATCATTCGGGCAATTACAAGAAGCCGTTGTGGAGGTCCCACCCCGCTTTCCAACACACTACCAGAAGCCGCACTTAACATTCCAACAACTGAATTCTCAGCCGCTCCAACACAATCTTCATATTGAAAGTTCCATTGTATATAATCAATATATCATAGTGCTTTTGCTACATATAACATTTTCTGTTGTCAAGCTAAAGAACATCTGTACTAAAATATAACATTTTCTGTTGTCAAGTCAAAGGACATCTGTACTACAATGTAACATTTTCTGTTGTCAAGTCAAAAGACAACTGTACTATAATGTAATATTTTCTGTTGTCAAGTCAAATGACATCTGAACTACAATGTAACATTTTCTGTTGTCAAGTCAAAGGACATCTGTACTACAATGTAACATTTTCTGTTGTCAAGTCCAAAGGACAACTGTACTATAATGTAATATTTTCTGTTGTCAAGTCAAATGACATCTGAACTACAATGTAACATTTTCTGTTGTCAAGTCAAAGGACATCTGTACTACAATGTAACATTTTCTGTTGTCAAGTCAAAGGACATCTGTACTACAATGTAACATTTTCTGTTGTCAAGTCAAAAGACAACTGTACTATAATGTAATATTTTCTGTTGTCAAGTCAAATGACATCTGAACTACAATGTAACATTTTCTGTTGTCAAGCCAAAGGACAACTGTACTACAATGTAATATTTTATGTTGTCAAGTCAAATGACATCTGAACTACAATGTAACATTTTCTGTTGTCAAGTCAAAGGGCATCTGTACTAAGTACATGTATAATAACTACATAGTTTGTTTATGATACTTTCTTCCGGGAAATATAATTTGGTCGCTTTAAGGTTTGATCGTGGTTCGAATCTGTCAAGTTTATTTGTATAATACTTTTTTTTATTTTCAGACATTTTGCCTGTGACTAAGCCGTGACGGACCAATCGTCTACGGTACCTACTACTCCCATGTAGTCACGTGGTCAGGGAGCAGGGCTACATCTGGACCCTTTGGTAGTCGGAACACGTGTGGTAGATCCTAAGATCCTTTGGTAATCGGAACCCGTGTGGTAGATACAAGGACCCTTTGGTAGTCGGAACACGTGTGGTAGATACTAGGACCCTTTGGTAGTCGGAACACGTGTGGTAGATACTAGGACCCTTTGAGAGTCGGAACACGTGTGGTAGATACTAGGACCCTTTGAGAGTCGGAACACGTGTGGTAGATACTAGGACCCTTTGAGAGTCGGAACACGTGTGGTAGATACTAGGACCCTTTGGTAGTCGGAACACATCCGGTAGATGTTGCTGAGGCTGTGCAGTCTTATCTTACTATTGGTGCCGGTTTTTGACATTTTTGTCTCAAGAGTTGATGCGTAAACACATCCGGGGAATGTTTACAATACACAAGCCAGTGCAGCTGTAGACTGTTGGATACCTAACATGACCGACCTGTGAGGATTCCGCGACTTTAAATATTACACAATAGTGACGTCATAGGTGTGGAGATTACGTCATATTGGCTAATCATAATTATAAATTGCAATTAGAATTCATTAAATAAGTTGTTGTTTTACGTTACAACAACAATTATTACTTTATCATCAGTTCTACTGAATCAAAAATAGTTCAGTATTAATATAAACTAAAGTTCCTGGATTGTTACGTCATCAATACGTTATCATGAGGAGAAGCACATTTAACGTAATTGGAATATCGTGTACGTCACTGAACGTGCTACTGACGATCCTAGCGTTCGCGCCACCCTACTGGCTGGTAAGCGCGTACGGCCAGACGGCCAGGCTGGGATTGTGGGCACGCTGTAATGATGTCTTCAACCATGGAGAATGTGTCTGGTCAATGGACAGTCGGTTCGGATACCAAGAAATTCTCCCACGTAAGTACCATTTTTACACATAAACAAATCAAAGAGAGAAATTAAAGAGACAAATTATAGAGACAAATTATAGAGACAAATTAAAGACAAATTAAAGAGATAAATTAAAGACACAAATTAAAGAGAAATAATACAGAGAGACAATCAATCAGAGACAAATAACACAAATTCTCCCACGTAAGTACCATTTTTACACATAAACAAATCAAAGAGAGAAATTAAAGAGACAAATTAAAGAGACAAATTATAGAGACAAATTATAGAGACGAATTATAGAGACAAATTAAAGACAAATTAAAGAGATCAATTAATGACACAAATTAAAGAGAAATAATACAGAGAGACAAACAATCAGAGACATATAACACAGAGACAAATAACACAGAGACAAATAACACCGAGACAAATAACACAGAGACAAGTAACACAGAGACAAGTAACACAGAGACAAGTAACACAGACAAGTAACACGGACAAATAACACAGAGACAAGTAACACAGAGACAAGTAACACATAGACAAATAACACAGAGACAAGTAACACAGAGACAAGTAACACAGAGACAAATAACACAAAGACAAGTAACACAGACAAATAACACAGAGACAAGTAACACAGACAAATAACACAGAGACAAATAACACAGAGACAAGTAACACAGACAAGTAACACAGAGACAAGTAACACAGAGACAAATAACACAGAGACAAGTAACACAGAGACAAGTAACACAGACAAGTAACACAGAGACAAGTAACACAGAGACAAATAACACAGAGACAAGTAACACAGAGACAAGTAACACAGAGACAAATAACACAAAGACAAGTAACACAGACAAGTAACACAGAGACAAGTAACACAGAGACAAATAACACAGAGACAAGTAACACAGAGACAAATAACACAGACAAGTAACACAGACAAATAACACACAGACAAGTAACACAGAGACAAATAACACAGAGACAAGTAACACAGAGACAAGTAACACAGAGACAAATAACACAGAGACAAATAACACAGAGACAAATAAAACAGTGACAAGTAACACAGAGACAAGTAACATAGAGACAAATAACACAGAGACAAGTAACACAGACAAGTAACACAGAGACAAGTAACATAGAGACAAATAACACAGAGACAAGTAACATAGAGACAAATAACACAGAGACAAATAACACAGAGACAAGTAACACAGAGACAAATAACACAGAGACAAGTAACACAGAGACAAGTAACACAGACAAATAACACAGAGACAAGTAACACAGAGACAAATAACACAGAGACAAGTAACACAGAGACAAATAACACAGAGACAAATAACACAGACAAGTAACACAGACAAGTAACACAGAGACAAATAATACAGAGACAAGTAACACAGAGACAAATAACACAGAGACAAGTAACACAGAGACAAATAACACAGTGACAAGTAACACACAGACAAATAACACAGAGACAAATAACACCGAGACAAATAACACAGAGACAAATAACACCGAGACAAATAACACAGAGACAAGTAACACAGACAAATAACACAGAGACAAGTAACACAGAGACAAATTACACAGAGACAAATAACACAGAGACAAGTAACACAGACAAGTAACACAGAGACAAGTAACACCGAGACAAATAACACAGTGACAAATAACACAGACAAGTAACACAGACAAATAACACAGAGACAAGTAGCACAGAGACAAGTAACACAGAGACAAGTAACACAGACAATTAACACAGAGACAAGTAACACAGACATATTACACAGAGACAAGTAACACAGAGACAAGTAACACAGAGACAAATAACACAGACAAGTAACACAGACAAATAACACAGAGACAAGTAACACAGACAAATAACACAGAGACAAGTAACACAGAGACAAATAACACAGAGACAAATAACACAGAGACAAATAACACAGAGACAAATAACACAGAGACAAATAACACAGACAAGTAACACAGAGACAAATAACACAGAGACAAGTAACACAGAGACAAGTAACACAGAGACAAATAACACAGAGACAAATAACACAGAGACAAGTAACACAGAGACAAATAACACAGAGACAAATAACACAGAGACAAGTAACACAGAGACAAATAACACAGAGACAAATAACACAGAGACAAGTAACACAGACAAGTAACACAGAGACAAGTAACACAGAGACAAATAACACAGAGACAAATAACACAGAGACAAGTAACACAGACAAGTAACACAGAGACAAATAATACAGACAAGTAACACAGAGACAAATAACACAGAGACAAGTAACACAGAGACAAATAACACAGTGACAAGTAACACACAGACAAGTAACACAGACAAATAACACAGAGACAAGTAACACAGAGACAAGTAACACAGAGACAAATAACACAGACAAGTAACACAGACAAATAACACAGAGACAAGTAACACAGAGACAAGTAACACCGAGACAAATAACACAGTGACAAATAACACAGACAAGTAACACAGACAAATAACACAGAGACAAGTAGCACAGAGACAAGTAACATAGAGACAAATAACACAGAGACAAGTAACACAGACAAATAACACAGAGACAAGTAACACAGAGACAAATAACACAGAGACAAGTAACACAGAGACAAATAACACAGAGACAAATAACACAGAGACAAGTAACACAGACAAGTAACACAGAGACAAGTAACACAGAGACAAGTAACACAGAGACAAGTAACACCGAGACAAATAACACCGACAAGTAACACAAAGACAAGTAACACAGAGACAAATAACACAGAGACAAATAACACAGAGACAAGTAACACAGACAAGTAACACAGAGACAAGTAACACAGAGACAAGTAACACAGAGACAAGTAACACAGAGACAAATAACACAGAGACAAGTAACACAGACAAGTAACACAGAGACAAATAACACAGAGACAAGTAACACAGACAAGTAACACAGAGACAAGTAACACAGAGACAAGTAACACAGAGACAAGTAACACACAGACAAGTAACACAGACAAATAACACAGAGACAAGTAACACAGAGACAAATAACACAGAGACAAATAACACAGAGACAAGTAACACCGAGACAAAAAACACCGACAAGTAACACAAAGACAAGTAACACAGAGACAAATAACACAGAGACAAATAACACAGAGACAAATAACACAGAGACAAGTAACACAGAGACAAGTAACACAGACAAGTAACACAGAGACAAGTAACACAGAGACAAATAACACAGAGACAAGTAACACAGACAAGTAACACAGAGACAAATAACACCGACAAGTAACACAGACAAGTAACACAGAGACAAGTAACACAGAGACAAATAACACAGAGACAAATAACACAGAGACAAATAACACAGAGACAAGTAACACAGAGACAAGTAACACACAGACAAATAACACAGACAAATAACACAGAGACAAATAACACAGAGACAAGTAACACAGAGACAAGTAACACAGAGACAAATAACACAGAGACAGATAACACAGACAAATAACACAGAGACAAATAACACAGAGACAAATAACACCGACAAGTAACACAGAGACAAGTAACACAGAGACAGGTAACACACAAATAACACAGAGACAAATAACACAGAGACAAATAACACAGAGACAAGTAACACAGAGACAAATAACACAGTGACAAATAACACAGACAAATAACACACAGACAAATAACACAGAGACAAATAACACAGTGACAAGTAACACACAAATAACATAGAGACAAATAACACAGAGACAAATAACACCGAGACAAATAACACAAAGACAAATAACACAGAGACAAATAACACAGAGACAAATAACACAGACAAGTAACACAGAGACAAATAACACAAAGACAAATAACACAAAGACAAATAACACAGAGACAAATAACACAGAGACAAATAACACAGAGACAAATAACACAGAGACAAATAACACAGAGACAAGTAACACAGACAAGTAACACAGAGACAAGTAACACAGAGACAAGTAACACAGACAAGTATCACAGAGACAAATAACACCGACAAGTAACACAGACAAGTAACACAGAGACAAGTAACACAGAGACAAATAACACAGAGACAAGTAACACAGAGACAAGTAACACAGACAAGTAACACAGAGACAAGTAACACAGAGACAAATAACACAGAGACAAGTAACACAGACAAGTAACACAGAGACAAATAACACCGACAAGTAACACAGACAAGTAACACAGAGACAAGTAACACAGAGACAAATAACACAGAGACAAATAACACAGAGACAAATAACACAGAGACAAGTAACACAGAGACAAGTAACACAGAGACAAATAACACAGACAAATAACACAGAGACAAATAACACAGAGACAAGTAACACAGAGACAAGTAACACAGAGACAAATAACACAGAGACAGATAACACAGACAAATAACACAGAGACAAATAACACAGAGACAAATAACACCGACAAGTAACACAGAGACAAGTAACACAGAGACAGGTAACACACAAATAACACAGAGACAAATAACACAGAGACAAATAACACAGAGACAAGTAACACAGAGACAAATAACACAGTGACAAATAACACAGACAAATAACACACAGACAAATAACACAGAGACAAATAACACAGTGACAAGTAACACACAAATAACATAGAGACAAATAACACAGAGACAAATAACACCGAGACAAATAACACAAAGACAAATAACACAGAGACAATAACACAGAGACAAGTAACACAGACAAGTAACACAGAGACAAATAACACAAAGACAAATAACACAGAGACAAATAACACAGAGACAAATAACACAGAGACAAATAACACAGACAAGTAACACAGACAAATAACACAGAGACAAGTAGCACAGAGACAAGTAACATAGAGACAAATAACACAGAGACAAGTAACACAGACAAATAACACAGAGACAAGTAACACAGAGACAAATAACACAGAGACAAGTAACACAGAGACAAATAACACAGAGACAAATAACACAGAGACAAGTAACACAGACAAGTAACACAGAGACAAGTAACACAGAGACAAGTAACACAGAGACAAGTAACACCGAGACAAATAACACAGAGACAAGTAACACAGAGACAAGTAACACACAGACAAGTAACACAGAGACAAGTAACACCGAGACAAAAAACACCGACAAGTAACACAAAGACAAGTAACACAGAGACAAATAACACAGAGACAAATAACACAGAGACAAGTAACACAGACAAGTAACACAGAGACAAGTAACACAGAGACAAGTAACACAGAGACAAGTAACACAGACAAGTAACACAGAGACAAATAACACAGAGACAAATAACACAGAGACAAATAACACCGACAAGTAACACAGACAAGTAACACAGAGACAAGTAACACAGAGACAAATAACACAGAGACAAGTAACACAGAGACAAGTAACACAGACAAGTAACACAGAGACAAGTAACACAGAGACAAATAACACAGAGACAAGTAACACAGACAAGTAACACAGAGACAAATAACACCGACAAGTAACACAGACAAGTAACACAGAGACAAGTAACACAGAGACAAATAACACAGAGACAAATAACACAGAGACAAATAACACAGAGACAAGTAACACAGAGACAAGTAACACAGAGACAAATAACACAGACAAATAACACAGAGACAAATAACACAGAGACAAGTAACACAGAGACAAGTAACACAGAGACAAATAACACAGAGACAGATAACACAGACAAATAACACAGAGACAAATAACACAGAGACAAATAACACCGACAAGTAACACAGAGACAAGTAACACAGAGACAGGTAACACACAAATAACACAGAGACAAATAACACAGAGACAAATAACACAGAGACAAGTAACACAGAGACAAATAACACAGTGACAAATAACACAGACAAATAACACACAGACAAATAACACAGAGACAAATAACACAGTGACAAGTAACACACAAATAACATAGAGACAAATAACACAGAGACAAATAACACCGAGACAAATAACACAAAGACAAATAACACAGAGACAAATAACACAGAGACAAATAACACAGACAAGTAACACAGAGACAAATAACACAAAGACAAATAACACAAAGACAAATAACACAGAGACAAATAACACAGAGACAAATAACACAGAGACAAATAACACAGAGACAAGTAACACAGAGACAAATAACACAAAGACAAATAACACAGAGACAAGTAACACAGACAAATAACACAGAGACAAGTAACATAGAGACAAGTAACACAGAGACAAGTAACACAGAGACAAATAACACAGAGACAAGTAACACAGAGACAAATAACACAGAGACAAGTAACACAGACAAGTAACACAGAGACAAGTAACACAGACAAATAACACAGAGACAAGTAACACAGACAAATAACACAGAGACAAGTAACACAGACAAATAACACAGAGACAAGTAACACAGACAAATAACACAGAGACAAGTAACACAGACAAGTAACACAGAGACAAGTAACACAGACAAATAACACAGAGACAGTTTCTGATATTGTATTACGATCATGCTCACATTTGATACTAACGTCATTTGTGAGGAAGAGCTGCAATGGATTGCTGTTCATGTTCAAAGGTCAAATTTCACAGGAAATGTTACTTACAATGTATAGCCACAATATCTTTACTTGGCCTTATACATTATGATAACCGTATCATCAAATTCTACCACAAATCTGTTTTATCATTTAACTAGACTACCGGCAAGTGTTTGTAATGAATAGGCAAGCTGGATGATAATACTACCTCCCCATCCCTCCCTGTGCAAAACGAAGAGAACTCCGACATATCAAAGAAATCCATTTTGTTTTTACAATTTTTTTAACCTGTAGACAGAGGTCGGTCAACCTTTCTTCGGAACTGATGTTCCAGTATTCCAGCAGCCATGTTTCTACAGTAGATTATTGTTAAGCTAAACTGTTTTCTTTGTTATGAATCGTAAAAAGATTATTATATTCGTCATTTGACGACCGAAGGGAGATAACACATTTTGACTGACATGTTGAGAAATGGACCTAAAGCCTTTTTGGAGGCCTATATTTATGAATATTGATTATGTTAACTTGATTAGATTAGTTGGATCGGATTTCGTCGGAGTTTTTTTTTATGTCAGGATTACCCATTGACAAATTATGTAACTATGATTATTTGTATTGATCCGAATGTAACTTCGCCGCAAATATTATTAGCGGTATTTTACTAAGAGCCACAACTGACATTTCATGTATTGCTCGCGTGATTTATCTAAGTAATCATCTCGATAATATGTCGAACACAGTCGAGAATAGGGGTTGTATACGGAGACGGAGAGGGGCTGTTATTGACAGAGGATATAGAGATGGGGGGGTGGGAGGAGGTGGGAGAGGGGGGAGAGGGGAGAGGGGGAGAGGGGGAGGGGGGGAAGAGAGGGGGAGGGGATGGCGGGGTAAGAGGAGGAGCAGGGATCTAGGGTAGGGGAGGATGAGTAGATCAAGGGGCGGGGATAATTGAGGGGGATTACAGGGGAATATGTTGAGTAAGGAAGGGCTATTTTGGCAGTGAACGTTTAAGGACATATATACTGTAATATTATGTATAGATATAAAAAATTCTTTTCTGATAGTAAAGCTAAAATCAAGAACGCAGAGAAAGCTAAAATCAGGATCGCAGAGAAAGCTAAAATCAGGATCGCAGAGAAAGCTAAAATCAGAAACGCAGAGAAAGCTAAAATCAGGATCACAGAGAAAGCTAAATTCAGGATCGCAGAGAAAGCTAAAATCAGGATCGCAGAGAAAGCTAAAATCAGGATCGCAGAGAAAGCTAAAATCAGGATCACAGAGAAAGCTAAAATCAGGATCGCAGAGAAAGCTAAAATCAGGATCGCAGAGAAAGCTAAAATCAGAAACGCAGAGAAAGCTAAAATCAGGATCACAGAGAAAGCTAAAATCAGGATCGCAGAGAAAGCTAAAATCAGGATCGCAGAGAAAGCTAAAATCAGGATCGCAGAGAAAGCTAAAATCAGGAACGGAGAGAAAGCTAAAATCAGGATCGCAGAGAAAGCTAAAATCAGGATCACAGAGAAAGCTAAATTCAGGATCGCAGAGAAAGCTAAAATCAGGATCGCAGAGAAAGCTAAAATCAGGAACGGAGAGAAAGATAAATTCAGGATCGCAGAGAAAGCTAAAATCAGGATCACAGAGAAAGCTAAATTCAGGATCGCAGAGAAAGCTAAAATCAGGATCACAGAGAAAGCTAAATTCAGGATCGCAGAGAAAGCTAAAATCAGGATCACAGAGAAAGCTAAAGTCAGAAACGCAGAGGCTTCCTCATCTAACAAAAAACTGATTTGGGGATTCACTCTAATTAAATCACCAAAAAATAATACCCCCCGCCCCCAACCCCCGCGATTGTGAAAATTAGGCTCTAGAGATGGAATTGTACATATCAGTACGATTTCCCTGTTCAAGATGAGAAGAGCTAGGTTTACACATATAAGTTAACATGACCGGTTTACACAGGGAAGTTCACATGACCAGTTTATACAGGGAAGTTTACATGACCGGTTTACACAGGGAAGTTAACATAACCGGTTTACACAGGGAATTTTACATGACAGGTTTACACAGGGAAGATTACATGACCGGTTTACACAGGGAAGATTACATGACCGGTTTATACAGGGAAGATTGCATGACCGGTTTACACAGGGAAGATTACATGACCGGTTTACACAGGGAAGTTTAAATGACCGGTTTACACAGGGAAGATTACATGACCGGTTTACACAGGGAAGATTACATGACCGGTTTATACAGGGAAGATTGCATGACTGGTTTACACAGGGAAGATTACATGACCGGTTTACACAGGGAAGTTTGAATGACCGGTTTACACAGTGAAGTTAAAATGACCGGTTTACACAGGGAAGACAAGTAGAGATGGGCCGTATACACAAGGAGAATGTAGATGACCTGTCTATACTGGGAAGTTTAGATGGTCGGTATACACAGGTAAATTAAATGACCGGTTTACACAGGGAAGACAAGTAGAGATGGGCGGTATACACAGGAAAGTGTTGCTATAATGATGAAAACGGGCAGCTCCATATCAGATTAACCACCGGGCGATGAATTGAGAGGGGAACAGGCGAATTGCTCAAATCACGTTCTGAAAATCGCGCGTTGCCATGGAAACTAAAATGAATTATGCACACTGGTTGGTTCTGTGTATGAAATACACCAGTACACAGTATAGGTCAGAGTTTTACTGTAAACGTGTTTTGATGCGGGCCTTTCTGAATCCCAGTTTAAGGCTGTAGTGCTGTATCACACACACGTACCAAATACCACAACCCATATCTATGTAAATATATAAGTTAACACTTGGTGATACGACAGTGTTTTTTTCCGAACGTATACTTAAGTGATTTCCTGCTGAATATTTCGTCTTAATCACGTGTACCCACATGCAGAATCCGCCTGTTGGAGGTTCACAATCAATAACAACACTGTGATATTAGTCTACATTCGGATTCTTCCCGGAGTTACCAGTGAGCCTACCATTATGAGGAGTTGTGCGGCGGTTTTCGGACTGACGTTCCTCGTTATTACGGATTTAGCTACTATTATAAGTTTCGCTACACCATACTGGCTCGAACTTAACATTGGATTGTTTGGTTTGTCCGGACAATGGAAATTTCATGGGCTTTGGGCCACTTGCGACCGGGACCAGTGTTCATGGGTGTTTGAGGATGGAGCTCGAGTTCTGTCCAGCGCAGGTATATCAAGTTTATGTACGGGGGATGGGGAGGAGAGGGGGAGGAGAGGGGGGAGGGGGTGTGTGGATAGGGATAACAACAGCCCGGGCCGGAGGGGAGAGGGGAGTAGGGGAGGGGGTGTGGACAGGGATAACAACAGCCCGGGCCGGAGGGGAGGGGAGGAGAGGGGGAGGGGTATGTGGATAGGGGATAACAACAGTCCGGGCCGGAGGGGAGAGGGAGTAGGGGAGGGTGTGTGGACAGGGATAACAGTAGTCCGGGCCGGAGGGGAGGGGGAGGGCGGGGGAGGGTGTGTGGACAGGGATAACAGTAGTCCGGGGCACCGGTAGGGGAGGGGAAGGGCGGGGGGAAGGGTGTGTGGACAGGGCTAACAGTAGTCCGGACGGAGGGATGGGGGAGAGGGGGAAGGCGGGGGGAGGGTGTGGTGGACAGGGGGACTAACAGTAGCCCGGTGCCGGAGGGGAGGAGGAGGCGGGGGGTAGGGAGTGTGGGACAGGGATAACAACAGCCCGGGCCGGGAGGGGAGGGGAGGGGGAGAAGAGGGGGAGGGGTGTGTGGATAGGGGATAACAACAGTCCGGGCCGGAGGGGAGAGGGAGTAGGGGAGGGGGTGTGGACAGGGATTACAACAGCCCGGGCCGGAGGGGAGGGGGAGTAGGGGAGGGGGGTGTGGACAGGGATAACAGTAGTCCGGGCCGGAGGGGAGGGGGGTAGGGGGGGGAGGGAGGGGGTGTGGACAGGGATAACAACAGCCCGGGCCGGAGGGGAGAGGGAGTAGGGGAGGGGGTGTGGACAGGGATAACAACAGCCCGGGCCGGAGGGGAGGGGGAGGGGTGTGTGGATAGGGGATAACAACAGTCCGGGCCGGAGGGGAGAGGAGTAGGGGAGGGGGTGTGGACAGGGATTACAACAGCCCGGGCCGGAGGGGAGGGGGAGTAGGGGAGGGGGTGTGGACAGGGATTACAACAGCCCGGGCCGGAGGGGGGGGGGGAGTAGGGGAGGGGGTGTGGACAGGGGATAACAGTAGTCCGGGCGGACGGGGAGGGCGGAGGGGGAGGGGGGGGGACGGGGAGTGGGGGGGGGGGGGGGGAGGGGGGTGTGGACAGGGATTACAACAGTCCGGGCCGGAGGGGAGGGGAGTAGGGGAGGGGGTGTGGACAGTGATAACAGTAGTCCGGGCTGGAGGGGAGGGGGAGGCGGGGGAGGGTGTGTGGACAGGGATAACGGTAGTCCGAGCCGGAGGGGAGGGGGAGTAGGGGAGGGTGTGTGGACAGGGATAACGGTAGTCCGAGCCGGAGGGGAGGGGGAGTAGGGGGGGGGGGGGGGGGCAGGGATAACGGTAGTCCGAGCCGGAGGGGAGAGGGAGTAGGGGAGGGGGTGTGGACAGGGATAACAACAGCCCGGGCCGGAGGGGAGGCGGGGGAGGATGTGTGGACAGGGATAACAGTAGTCCGGGCCGGAGGGGAGGGGGTCGGGGAGAGGTCGGGTGTGGACTGGGAGTACGTCAGCCTAAGGAACGAAGGAAGGGAGAGTGGGGAAGGGGGTTGGGTGTGATTAGGGACTAAGGCAGCCCTGGGACCGGAGGGGGGGGGGGGGGGGTATTGATAGGGAATATAGCAGCCCTTATACCGAAGGGAAGGGGAGTGGGGAAGGAGTCGGGTGTGGACAGGGATTACATCAGCCCTGACCGGAGGGGAGATGGGAAGGGGGTCGGCTGTGGACAAAGGACTACATCAACCCTGACCAACGGAAAGGAGAGTGGGGAAGGGGGTCGGGTATGAATAGGGACTAATGCAGCCCTGACGGAGGGGAGTGGGGGAGGGGTCAGTTGTGGACAGGGAGTACATCAGCCCTGACCAAAGGGAGGGAGAGTGGGGAAGGGGTCGGGTGTGATCAGGGACCAAGACAGCCCTGGGACCGGAGGGAAGATGAGTAGGGGAGCGGGTGTTGATAGGGAATACGTCAGCCCTGACCGGAGGGGAAGATGAAGATACAAATGTACTACATTAATCACGGAGTCGTACCTGATGTTATTGGTAAACTGAGGGTGGGTGGGGTGGGGGACGGGAGGGTTCACTGAAGTTGGAGGTTGAGACGAGTACCTGTAATAGTCGTCAACGAGTACATGATGTGTTCCTGAACAAAGTCCATTGTATATAGAAATAAGCCTGGATTAACTAGGTTACATTGTTAACCAGGTTACATGTATAATGTTAACCAAGTTATAATGCAGTTAGAGGTTAATACCCCCCCCCCCCCCCCCCCCCGGTATTGTCTCGGACAGTGAATGTTTTGTAAAGTTTTTTTCTCTCTGTACTAATGAGGGTTTACATTTATAAAGTACAAATATTTACACCATACGGTCCATGTACGGACTAACAGGTGACATACATTGATTACAGAATGTACGGACTAACAGGTGACATTGATCGTTATTACAGAATGTACGGACTAACAGGTGACGGACATTGATCGTTATTACAGAATGTACGGACTAACAGGTGAAATTGATCGTTATCACAGAATGTACGGACTAACAGGTGACGGACATTGATCGTTATTACAGAATGTACGGACTTACAGGTGCCATTGATCGTTATTACAGAATGTACGGACTAACAGGTGACAGACATTGATCGTTATTACAGAATGTACGGACTAACAGGTGACATTGATCGTTATTACAGAATGTACGGACTAACAGGTGACGGACATTGATCGTTATTACAGAATGTACGGACTAACAGGTGACGGACATTGATCGTTATTACAGAATGTACGGACTAACAGGTGACGGACATTGATCGTTATTACAGAATGTACGGACTAACAGGTGACGGACATTGATCGTTATTACAGAATGTACGGACTAACAGGTGACATTGATAGTTATTACAGAATGTACGGACTAACAGGTGACGGACATTGATCGTTATTACAGAATGTACGGACTAACAGGTGACAGACATTGATTACAGAATGTACGGACTAACAGGTGACAGACATTGATTACAGAATGTACGGACTAACAGGTGACATTGATCGTTATTACAGAATGTACGGACTAACAGGTGACAGACATTGATCGTTATTACAGAATGTACGGACTAACAGGTGACGGACATTGATCGTTATTACAGAATGTACGGACTAACAGGTGACAGACATTGATCGTTATTACAGAATGTACGGACTAACAGGTGACGGACATTGATTACATAATGTACGGACTAACAGGTGACAGACATTGATCGTTATTACAGAATGTACGGACTAACAGGTGACATTGATCGTTATTACAGAATGTACGGACTGACAGGTCACAGACATTGATTACAGAATGTACGGACTAACAGGTGACGGACATTGATCGTTATTACAGAATGTACGGACTAACAGGTGACAGACATTGATCGTTATTACAGAATGTACGGACTAACAGGTGACATTGATCGTTATTACAGAATGTACGGACTAACAGGTGACGGACATTGATCGTTATTACAGAATGTACGGACTAACAGGTGACGGACATTGATCGTTATTACAGAATGTACGGACTAACAGGTGACGGACATTGATCGTTATTACAGAATGTACGGACTAACAGGTGACGGACATTGATCGTTATTACAGAATGTACGGACTAACAGGTGACGGACATTGATCGTTATTACAGAATGTACGGACTAACAGGTGACAGACATTGATCGTTATTACAGAATGTACGGACTAACAGGTGACAGACATTGATCGTTATTACAGAATGTACGGACTAACAGGTGACATTGATCGTTATTACAGAATGTACGGACTAACAGGTGACAGACATTGATCGTTATTACAGAATGTACGGACTAACAGGTGACAGACATTGATCGTTATTACAGAATGTACGGACTAACAGGTGACGGACATTGATCGTTATTACAGAATGTACGGACTAACAGGTGACAGACATTGATCGTTATTACAGAATGTACGGACTAACAGGTGACGGACATTGATCGTTATTACAGAATGTACGGACTAACAGGTGCCATTGATCGTTATTACAGAATGTACGGACTAACAGGTGACATTGATCGTTATTACAGAATGTACGGACTAACAGGTGACAGACATTGATCGTTATTACAGAATGTACGGACTAACAGGTGACGGACATTGATCGTTATTACAGAATGTACGGACTTACAGGTGACATTGATCGTTATTACAGAATGTACGGACTAACAGGTGACATTGATCGTTATTACAGAATGTACGGACTAACAGGTGACATTGATCGTTATTACAGAATGTACGGACTAACAGGTGACGGACATTGATCGTTATTACAGAATGTACGGACTAACAGGTGACATTGATCGTTATTACAGAATGTACGGACTAACAGGTGACAGACATTGATCGTCATTACAGAATGTACGGACTAACAGGTGACAGACATTGATCGTTATTACAGAATGTACGGACTAACAGGTGACGGATATTGATCGTTATTACAGAATGTACGGACTAACAGGTGACAGACATTGATCGTTATTACAGAATGTACGGACTAACAGGTGACGGACATTGATCGTTATTACAGAATGTACGGACTGACAGATGACGGACATTGATCGTTATTACAGAATGTACGGACTAACAGGTGACGGACATTGATCGTTATTACAGAATGTACGGACTAACAGGTGACAGACATTGATTACAGAATGTACGGACTAACAGGTGACAGACATTGATCGTTATTACAGAATGTACGGACTGACAGGTCAAAGACATTGATTACAGAATGTACGGACTAACAGGTGACAGACATTGATCGTTATTACAGAATGTACGGACTAACAGGTGACAGACATTGATCGTTATTACAGAATGTACGGACTAACAGGTGACATTCATCGTTATTACAGAATGTTCGGACTAACAGGTGACAGACATTGATCGTTATTACAGAATGTACGGACTAACAGGTGACGGACATTGATCGTTATTACAGAATGTACGGACTAACAGGTGACAGACATTGATCGTTATTACAGAATGTACGGACTTACAGGTGACATTGATCGTTATAACAGAATGTACGGACTAACAGGTGACATTGATCGTTATTACAGAATGTACGGACTAACAGGTGACGGACATTGATCGTTATTACAGAATGTACGGACTAACAGGTGACATTGATAGTTATTACAGAATGTACGGACTAACTAGTGACAGACATTGATCGTTATTACAGAATGTACGGACTAACAGGTGACAGACATTGATCGTTATTACAGAATGTACGGACTAACTAGTGACAGACATTGATCGTTATTACAGAATGTACGGACTAACAGGTGACAGACATTGATCGTTATTACAGAATGTACGGACTAACAGGTGACGGACATTGATCGTTATTACAGAATATACGGACTAACAGGTCACAGACATTGATTACAGAATGTACGGACTAACAGGTGAAATTGATCGTTATTACAGAATGTACGGACTAACTAGTGACATTGATCGTTATTACAGAATGTACGGACTAACAGGTGACGGACATTGATCGTTATTACAGAATGTACGGACTAACAGGTGACAGACATTGATCGTTATTACAGAATGTACGGACTAACAGGTGACGGACATTGATCGTTATTACAGAATGTACGGACTAACAGGTGCCATTGATCGTTATTACAGAATGTACGGACTAACAGGTGACACACATTGATTACAGAATGTACGGACTAACAGGTGACAGACATTGATCGTTATTACAGAATGTACGGACTAACAGGTGAAATTGATCGTTATTACAGAATGTACGGACTAACAGGTGACGGACATTGATCGTTATTACAGAATGTACGGACTAACAGGTGACGGACATTGATCGTTATTACAGAATGTACGGACTAACAGGTGACAGACATTGATTACAGAATGTACGGACTAACAGGTGACAGACATTGATTACAGAATGTACGGACTAACAGGTGACATTGATCGTTATTACAGAATGTACGGACTAACAGGTGACAGACATTGATCGTTATTACAGAATGTACGGACTAACAGGTGACGGACATTGATCGTTATTACAGAATGTACGGACTAACAGGTGACAGACATTGATCGTTATTACAGAATGTACGGACTAACAGGTGACGGACATTGATTACATAATGTACGGACTAACAGGTGACAGACATTGATCGTTATACAGAATGTACGGACTAACAGGTGACATTGATCGTTATTACAGAATGTACGGACTGACAGGTCACAGACATTGATTACAGAATGTACGGACTAACAGGTGACGGACATTGATCGTTATTACAGAATGTACGGACTAACAGGTGACAGACATTGATCGTTATTACAGAATGTACGGACTAACAGGTGACATTGATCGTTATTACAGAATGTACGGACTAACAGGTGACGGACATTGATCGTTATTACAGAATGTACGGACTAACAGGTGACAGACATTGATCGTTATTACAGAATGTACGGACTAACAGGTGACGGACATTGATCGTTATTACAGAATGTACGGACTAACAGGTGACGGACATTGATCGTTATTACAGAATGTACGGACTAACAGGTGACGGACATTGATCGTTATTACAGAATGTACGGACTAACAGGTGACAGACATTGATCGTTATTACAGAATGTACGGACTAACAGGTGACAGACATTGATCGTTATTACAGAATGTACGGACTAACAGGTGACATTGATCGTTATTACAGAATGTACGGACTAACAGGTGACAGACATTGATCGTTATTACAGAATGTACGGACTAACAGGTGACAGACATTGATCGTTATTACAGAATGTACGGACTAACAGGTGACGGACATTGATCGTTATTACAGAATGTACGGACTAACAGGTGACAGACATTGATCGTTATTACAGAATGTACGGACTAACAGGTGACGGACATTGATCGTTATTACAGAATGTACGGACTAACAGGTGCCATTGATCGTTATTACAGAATGTACGGACTAACAGGTGACATTGATCGTTATTACAGAATGTACGGACTAACAGGTGACAGACATTGATCGTTATTACAGAATGTACGGACTAACAGGTGACGGACATTGATCGTTATTACAGAATGTACGGACTTACAGGTGACATTGATCGTTATTACAGAATGTACGGACTAACAGGTGACATTGATCGTTATTACAGAATGTACGGACTAACAGGTGACATTGATCGTTATTACAGAATGTACGGACTAACAGGTGACGGACATTGATCGTTATTACAGAATGTACGGACTAACAGGTGACATTGATCGTTATTACAGAATGTACGGACTAACAGGTGACAGACATTGATCGTCATTACAGAATGTACGGACTAACAGGTGACAGACATTGATCGTTATTACAGAATGTACGGACTAACAGGTGACGGACATTGATCGTTATTACAGAATGTACGGACTAACAGGTGACAGACATTGATCGTTATTACAGAATGTACGGACTAACAGGTGACGGACATTGATCGTTATTACAGAATGTACGGACTGACAGATGACGGACATTGATCGTTATTACAGAATGTACGGACTAACAGGTGACGGACATTGATCGTTATTACAGAATGTACGGACTAACAGGTGACAGACATTGATTACAGAATGTACGGACTAACAGGTGACAGACATTGATCGTTATTACAGAATGTACGGACTGACAGGTCAAAGACATTGATTACAGAATGTACGGACTAACAGGTGACAGACATTGATCGTTATTACAGAATGTACGGACTAACAGGTGACAGACATTGATCGTTATTACAGAATGTACGGACTAACAGGTGACATTCATCGTTATTACAGAATGTTCGGACTAACAGGTGACAGACATTGATCGTTATTACAGAATGTACGGACTAACAGGTGACGGACATTGATCGTTATTACAGAATGTACGGACTAACAGGTGACAGACATTGATCGTTATTACAGAATGTACGGACTTACAGGTGACATTGATCGTTATAACAGAATGTACGGACTAACAGGTGACATTGATCGTTATTACAGAATGTACGGACTAACAGGTGACGGACATTGATCGTTATTACAGAATGTACGGACTAACAGGTGACATTGATAGTTATTACAGAATGTACGGACTAACTAGTGACAGACATTGATCGTTATTACAGAATGTACGGACTAACAGGTGACAGACATTGATCGTTATTACAGAATGTACGGACTAACTAGTGACAGACATTGATCGTTATTACAGAATGTACGGACTAACAGGTGACAGACATTGATCGTTATTACAGAATGTACGGACTAACAGGTGACGGACATTGATCGTTATTACAGAATATACGGACTAACAGGTCACAGACATTGATTACAGAATGTACGGACTAACAGGTGAAATTGATCGTTATTACAGAATGTACGGACTAACTAGTGACATTGATCGTTATTACAGAATGTACGGACTAACAGATGACGGACATTGATCGTTATTACAGAATGTACGGACTAACAGGTGACAGACATTGATCGTTATTACAGAATGTATGGACTAACAGGTGACGGACATTGATCGTTATTACAGAATGTACGGACTAACAGGTGCCATTGATCGTTATTACAGAATGTACGGACTAACAGGTGACACACATTGATTACAGAATGTACGGACTAACAGGTGACAGACATTGATCGTTATTACAGAATGTACGGACTAACAGGTGAAATTGATCGTTATTACAGAATGTACGGACTAACAGGTGACGGACATTGATCGTTATTACAGAATGTACGGACTAACAGGTGACGGACATTGATCGTTATTACAGAATGTACGGACTAACAGGTGACAGACATTGATTACAGAATGTACGGACTAACAGGTGACAGACATTGATTACAGAATGTACGGACTAACAGGTGACATTGATCGTTATTACAGAATGTACGGACTAACAGGTGACAGACATTGATCGTTATTACAGAATGTACGGACTAACAGGTGACGGACATTGATCGTTATTACAGAATGTACGGACTAACAGGTGACAGACATTGATCGTTATTACAGAATGTACGGACTAACAGGTGACGGACATTGATTACATAATGTACGGACTAACAGGTGACAGACATTGATCGTTATTACAGAATGTACGGACTAACAGGTGACATTGATCGTTATTACAGAATGTACGGACTGACAGGTCACAGACATTGATTACAGAATGTACGGACTAACAGGTGACGGACATTGATCGTTATACAGAATGTACGGACTAACAGGTGACAGACATTGATCGTTATTACAGAATGTACGGACTAACAGGTGACATTGATCGTTATTACAGAATGTACGGACTAACAGGTGACGGACATTGATCGTTATTACAGAATGTACGGACTAACAGGTGACAGACATTGATCGTTATTACAGAATGTACGGACTAACAGGTGACGGACATTGATCGTTATTACAGAATGTACGGACTAACAGGTGACGGACATTGATCGTTATTACAGAATGTACGGACTAACAGGTGACGGACATTGATCGTTATTACAGAATGTACGGACTAACAGGTGACAGACATTGATCGTTATTACAGAATGTACGGACTAACAGGTGACAGGCATTGATCGTTATTACAGAATGTACGGACTAACAGGTGACATTGATCGTTATTACAGAATGTACGGACTAACAGGTGACAGACATTGATCGTTATTACAGAATGTACGGACTAACAGGTGACAGACATTGATCGTTATTACAGAATGTACGGACTAACAGGTGACGGACATTGATCGTTATTACAGATTGTACGGACTAACAGGTGACAGACATTGATCGTTATTACAGAATGTACGGACTAACAGGTGACGGACATTGATCGTTATTACAGAATGTACGGACTAACAGGTGCCATTGATCGTTATTACAGAATGTACGGACTAACAGGTGACATTGATCGTTATTACAGAATGTACGGACTAACAGGTGACAGACATTGATCGTTATTACAGAATGTACGGACTAACAGGTGACGGACATTGATCGTTATTACAGAATGTACGGACTTACAGGTGACATTGATCGTTATTACAGAATGTACGGACTAACAGGTGACATTGATCGTTATTACAGAATGTACGGACTAACAGGTGACATTGATCGTTATTACAGAATGTACGGACTAACAGGTGACGGACATTGATCGTTATTACAGAATGTACGGACTAACAGGTGACAGACATTGATCGTTATTACAGAATGTACGGACTAACAGGTGACATTCATCGTTATTACAGAATGTTCGGACTAACAGGTGACAGACATTGATCGTTATTACAGAATGTACGGACTAACAGGTGACGGACATTGATCGTTATTACAGAATGTACGGACTAACAGGTGACAGACATTGATCGTTATTACAGAATGTACGGACTTACAGGTGACATTGATCGTTATAACAGAATGTACGGACTAACAGGTGACATTGATCGTTATTACAGAATGTACGGACTAACAGGTGACGGACATTGATCGTTATTACAGAATGTACGGACTAACAGGTGACATTGATAGTTATTACAGAATGTACGGACTAACTAGTGACAGACATTGATCGTTATTACAGAATGTACGGACTAACAGGTGACAGACATTGATCGTTATTACAGAATGTACGGACTAACTAGTGACAGACATTGATCGTTATTACAGAATGTACGGACTAACAGGTGACAGACATTGATCGTTATTACAGAATGTACGGACTAACAGGTGACGGACATTGATCGTTATTACAGAATATACGGACTAACAGGTCACAGACATTGATTACAGAATGTACGGACTAACAGGTGAAATTGATCGTTATTACAGAATGTACGGACTAACTAGTGACATTGATCGTTATTACAGAATGTACGGACTAACAGGTGACGGACATTGATCGTTATTACAGAATGTACGGACTAACAGGTGACAGACATTGATCGTTATTACAGAATGTATGGACTAACAGGTGACGGACATTGATCGTTATTACAGAATGTACGGACTAACAGGTGCCATTGATCGTTATTACAGAATGTACGGACTAACAGGTGACACACATTGATTACAGAATGTACGGACTAACAGGTGACAGACATTGATCGTTATTACAGAATGTACGGACTAACAGGTGAAATTGATCGTTATTACAGAATGTACGGACTAACAGGTGACGGACATTGATCGTTATTACAGAATGTACGGACTAACAGGTGACGGACATTGATCGTTATTACAGAATGTACGGACTAACAGGTGACAGACATTGATTACAGAATGTACGGACTAACAGGTGACAGACATTGATTACAGAATGTACGGACTAACAGGTGACATTGATCGTTATTACAGAATGTACGGACTAACAGGTGACAGACATTGATCGTTATTACAGAATGTACGGACTAACAGGTGACGGACATTGATCGTTATTACAGAATGTACGGACTAACAGGTGACAGACATTGATCGTTATTACAGAATGTACGGACTAACAGGTGACGGACATTGATTACATAATGTACGGACTAACAGGTGACAGACATTGATCGTTATTACAGAATGTACGGACTAACAGGTGACATTGATCGTTATTACAGAATGTACGGACTGACAGGTCACAGACATTGATTACAGAATGTACGGACTAACAGGTGACGGACATTGATCGTTATTACAGAATGTACGGACTAACAGGTGACAGACATTGATCGTTATTACAGAATGTACGGACTAACAGGTGACATTGATCGTTATTACAGAATGTACGGACTAACAGGTGACGGACATTGATCGTTATTACAGAATGTACGGACTAACAGGTGACGGACATTGATCGTTATTACAGAATGTACGGACTAACAGGTGACGGACATTGATCGTTATTACAGAATGTACGGACTAACAGGTGACGGACATTGATCGTTATTACAGAATGTACGGACTAACAGGTGACGGACATTGATCGTTATTACAGAATGTACGGACTAACAGGTGACAGACATTGATCGTTATTACAGAATGTACGGACTAACAGGTGACAGACATTGATCGTTATTACAGAATGTACGGACTAACAGGTGACATTGATCGTTATTACAGAATGTACGGACTAACAGGTGACAGACATTGATCGTTATTACAGAATGTACGGACTAACAGGTGACAGACATTGATCGTTATTACAGAATGTACGGACTAACAGGTGACGGACATTGATCGTTATTACAGAATGTACGGACTAACAGGTGACAGACATTGATCGTTATTACAGAATGTACGGACTAACAGGTGACGGACATTGATCGTTATTACAGAATGTACGGACTAACAGGTGCCATTGATCGTTATTACAGAATGTACGGACTAACAGGTGACATTGATCGTTATTACAGAATGTACGGACTAACAGGTGACAGACATTGATCGTTATTACAGAATGTACGGACTAACAGGTGACGGACATTGATCGTTATTACAGAATGTACGGACTTACAGGTGACATTGATCGTTATTACAGAATGTACGGACTAACAGGTGACATTGATCGTTATTACAGAATGTACGGACTAACAGGTGACATTGATCGTTATTACAGAATGTACGGACTAACAGGTGACGGACATTGATCGTTATTACAGAATGTACGGACTAACAGGTGACATTGATCGTTATTACAGAATGTACGGACTAACAGGTGACAGACATTGATCGTCATTACAGAATGTACGGACTAACAGGTGACAGACATTGATCGTTATTACAGAATGTACGGACTAACAGGTGACGGATATTGATCGTTATTACAGAATGTACGGACTAACAGGTGACAGACATTGATCGTTATTACAGAATGTACGGACTAACAGGTGACGGACATTGATCGTTATTACAGAATGTACGGACTGACAGGTGACGGACATTGATCGTTATTACAGAATGTACGGACTAACAGGTGACGGACATTGATCGTTATTACAGAATGTACGGACTAACAGGTGACAGACATTGATTACAGAATGTACGGACTAACAGGTGACAGACATTGATCGTTATTACAGAATGTACGGACTGACAGGTCAGAGACATTGATTACAGAATGTACGGACTAACAGGTGACAGACATTGATCGTTATTACAGAATGTACGGACTAACAGGTGACAGACATTGATCGTTATTACAGAATGTACGGACTAACAGGTGACATTCATCGTTATTACAGAATGTTCGGACTAACAGGTGACAGACATTGATCGTTATTACAGAATGTACGGACTAACAGGTGACGGACATTGATCGTTATTACAGAATGTACGGACTAACAGGTGACAGACATTGATCGTTATTACAGAATGTACGGACTTACAGGTGACATTGATCGTTATAACAGAATGTACGGACTAACAGGTGACATTGATCGTTATTACAGAATGTACGGACTAACAGGTGACGGACATTGATCGTTATTACAGAATGTACGGACTAACAGGTGACATTGATAGTTATTACAGAATGTACGGACTAACTAGTGACAGACATTGATCGTTATTACAGAATGTACGGACTAACAGGTGACAGACATTGATCGTTATTACAGAATGTACGGACTAACTAGTGACAGACATTGATCGTTATTACAGAATGTACGGACTAACAGGTGACAGACATTGATCGTTATTACAGAATGTACGGACTAACAGGTGACGGACATTGATCGTTATTACAGAATATACGGACTAACAGGTCACAGACATTGATTACAGAATGTACGGACTAACAGGTGAAATTGATCGTTATTACAGAATGTACGGACTAACTAGTGACATTGATCGTTATTACAGAATGTACGGACTAACAGGTGACGGACATTGATCGTTATTACAGAATGTACGGACTAACAGGTGACAGACATTGATCGTTATTACAGAATGTATGGACTAACAGGTGACGGACATTGATCGTTATTACAGAATGTACGGACTAACAGGTGCCATTGATCGTTATTACAGAATGTACGGACTAACAGGTGACACACATTGATTACAGAATGTACGGACTAACAGGTGACAGACATTGATCGTTATTACAGAATGTACGGACTAACAGGTGAAATTGATCGTTATTACAGAATGTACGGACTAACAGGTGACGGACATTGATCGTTATTACAGAATGTACGGACTAACAGGTGACGGACATTGATCGTTATTACAGAATGTACGGACTAACAGGTGACAGACATTGATCGTTATTACAGAATGTACGGACATGTACGGTCTTTAACAGGAACCTGAAGTCTAGACTGACTATGACATGTGATATCCGGTAACTTGACCCTGGAGTCTAGACTGACCACGACAGGTGATATCCGGTAACTTGACCATGGAGTCTAGACTGACCACGACAGGTGATATCCGGTAACTGGACCCTGGAGTCTAGACTGGCCACAACAGGTATATCCGGTTACTTGACCCTGGAGTCTAGACTGACCACGACAGGTGATATCCGGTAACTGGACCCTGAAGTCCAGACTGACCATGGTAGGTGATATCCGGTTACTTGACCCTGGAGTCTAGACTGACCACGACAGGTGATATCCGGTAACTGGACCCAGGAGTCCAGACTGACCATGGTAGGCGATGACCGATAACCGGACCCTGAAGTCCAGACTGACCACGACAGGTGATATCCGGTAACTTGACCCTGGAGTCTAGACTGACCACGACATGTGATATCCGGTTAGTTGACCCTGGAGTCCAGACTGACTATGACATGTGATATCCGGTAACTTGACCCTGGAGTCTAGACTGACCACGACAGGTGATATCCGGTAACTTGACCCTGGAGTCTAGACTGACCACGACAGGTGATATCCGGTAACTGGACCCTGGAGTCTAGACTGGCCACAACAGGTATATCCGGTTACTTGACCCTGGAGTCTAGACTGACCACGACAGGTGATATCCGGTAACTGGACCCTGGAGTCTAGACTGGCCACAACAGGTATATCCGGTTACTTGACCCTGGAGTCTAGACTGACCACGACAGGTGATATCCGGTAACTGGACCCAGGAGTCCAGACTGACCATGGTAGGCGATGACCGATAACCGGACCCTGAAGTCCAGACTGACCACGACAGGTGATATCCGGTAACTTGACCCTGGAGTCCAGACTGACCAATACAGGTGATATCCGGTAACTGGACCCTGAAGTCCAGACTGACCATGGTAGGTGATATCCCGTAACTGGACCCTGAAGTCCAGACTGACCATGGTAGGTGATGACCGATAACCGGACCCTTAAGTCCAGAATGACCATGGTAGGTGATGACCGATAACCGGACCCTAAAGTCCAGACTGACTACGACAGGTGATATCCGGTAACTTGACCCTGGAGTCCAGACTGACCAGTACAGGTGATATCCAGTAACTGAACCCTGAAGTCCAGACTGACCATGGTAGGTGATATCCCGTAACTGGACCCTTAAGTCCAGAATGACCATGGTAGGTGATGACCGATAACCGGACCCTAAAGTCCAGACTGACCATGGTAGGTGATGTCCGATAACTAGATCCTAAAGTCCAGACTGACCACAAGACAACCCTTCATCGTCGCAATAGAAACCGATGTTGGCGTCTCGAAAACTTGACTTTACACTGTTTTTTGTCCCGTTTTAGTAAACGGCCGCCAAGTCTCCATTAAACAGACATTTTCTATAGCTCACAAACACAGAAAACACTTGGTGTGCGTGTTGGGATATACGATATAGGTTATAACATTGTTTCAAATGAAACTAAAAGTAAATCGTACATTAATTTTATTATTACATGAACTCTTGTGTCAAAGCCTTTAAATATTACTCTCTATAAATGTGTTTCACTTTCCTGGTAGGGACAAAGAAATTCACTTTCCTGGTAGGGACAAAGAAAGCCACAAGGCCCTCGCATCCTGTAGCCCTCTAAACACGACATTTTCGTATAACTGGATGATGTAGACTTATTCAACTGAAGAGGTTTACTTCAACGACTGCTGGCATTAGGCCGACCACTCCCCGAGTAACGACGGACAAAGTCAGTAGATCTGGTCCAGTGCCAAAACGAAACGATTCAAATCGCAGGGAAGCCGTCATGTTTTGAAGGACCCTTTAAGTAGATTACTCATTTGTTTTAAGATTTCGTTAGATTTTATCACATTCTTTTAAACGTGATCTACTGAGTTATAGAGACAGTATTATTCATTTGACAGGCCTTAGTCTGGCTTTATCATATTAGTAGGCGAACTAGGCATTCACTGGGAGTAAATCTATACGCCTGCATGGTCTATCATTCCCACTAAAACGTTCATTAATAGAGCTTGTCACGTTTTTATGACCCAGAATGAAAAACTGAACTGTATTATTACATACCATTGACCCCTGACGTCATCATCATAACGACATCAGAACTGTATTATTGAATACCATTGACCCCTGACGTCATCATCATAACGACATCAGAACTGTATTATTACACACCATTGACCCCTGACGTCATCATCATAACGTCATCAGAACTGTATTATTACATACCATTGACCCGTGACGTCATCATCATAACGACATCAGAACTGTATTATTACATACCATTGACCCCTGTCGTCATCATCATAACGTCATCAGAACTGTATTATTACATACCATTGACCCGTGACGTCATCATCATAACGTCATCAGAACTGTATCATTACATACCATTGACCCGTGACGTCATCATCATAACGACAACAGAACTGTATAATTACATACCATTGATCTATGACGTCATCATCATAACGACATCAGAACTGTATTATTACATACCATTGATCTATGACGTCATCATCATAACGACATCAGAACTGTATTATTACATACCATTGACCCCTGACGTCATCATCATAACGACATCAGAACTGTATTATTACATACCATTGATCTATGACGTCATCATCATAACG
Organism: Pecten maximus; assembly: GCF_902652985.1. Taxonomy (NCBI): domain Eukaryota; kingdom Metazoa; phylum Mollusca; class Bivalvia; order Pectinida; family Pectinidae; genus Pecten; species Pecten maximus. The sequence continues at coordinate 3,114,042 of NC_047032.1, read as the reverse complement.
ACATCAGAACTGTATAATTACACACCATTGACCCCTGACGTCATCATCATAACGACATCAGAACTGTATTATTACATACCATTGACCCCTGTCGTCATCAGCATAACGACATCAGAACTGTATTATTACATACCATTGACCCCTGACGTCATCATCATAACGTCATCAGAACTGTATTATTACATACCATTGACCCCTGTCGTCATCAGCATAACGACATCAGAACTGTATTATTACATACCATTGACCTATGACGCCATCATCATAACGACATCAGAACTGTATTATTACATTCCATTGACCCCTGACGTCATCATCATAACGACATCAGAACTGTATTATTACACACCATTGACCCCTGACGTCATCATCATTACGACATCAGAACTGTATTATTACATACCATTGACCCCCTGACGTCATCATCATAACGACATCAGAACTATATTATTACATACCATTGATCCCTGACGTCATCATCATAACGACATCAGAAATGTATTATTACATACCATTGACCCCTGACGTCATCATCATAACGACATCAGAACTGTATTATTACACACCATTGACCCCTGACGTCATCATCATAACGACATCAGAACTGTATTATTACATACCATTGACCCGTGACGTCATCATCATAACGACATCAGAACTGTATTATTACATACCATTGATCTATGACGTCATCATCATAACGACATCAGAACTGTATTATTACATACCATTGACCCCTGACGTCATCATCATAACGACATCAGAACTGTATTATTACATACCATTGATCTATGACGTCATCATCATAACGACATCAGAACTGTATTATTACATACCATTGATCTATGACGTCATCATCATAACGACATCAGAACTGTATTATTACATACCATTGACCCGTGACGTCATCATCATAACGACATCAGAACTGTATTATTACATACCATTGACCCCTGACGTCATCATCATAACGACATCAGAACTGTATTATTACATACCATTGATCTATGACGTCATCATCATAACGACATCAGAACTGTATTATTACAAACCATTGACCACTGACGTCATCATCATCATAACGACATCAGAACTGTATTATTACATACCATTGACCCGTGACGTCATCATCATAACGACATCAGAACTGTATTATTACATACCATTGACCCCTGACGTCATCATCATAACGACATCAGAACTGTATTATTGAATACCATTGACCCCTGACGTCATCATCATAACGACATCAGAACTGTATTATTACATACCATTGACCACTGACGTCATCATCATCATAACGACATCAGAACTGTATTATTACATATCATTGACCACTGACGTCATCATCATAACGACATCAGAAATGAGTTATTACATACCATTGACCACTGACGTCATCATCATAACGACATCAGAACTGTATTATTACATACCATTGATCTATGACGTCATCATCATAAAAACATCAGAACTGTATTATTACATACCATTGACCACTGACGTCATCATCATAACGACATCAGAACTGTATTATTACATACCATTGATATATGACGTCATCATCATAACGACATCAGAACTGTATTATTACATACCATTGATCTATGACGTCATCATCATAACGACATCAGAACTGTATTATTACATACCATTGACCACTGACGTCATCATCATAACGTCATCAGAACTGTATTATTACATACCATTGATATATGACGTCATCATCATAACGACATCAGAACTGTATTATTACATACCATTGACCACTGACGTCATCATCATAACGACATCAGAACTGTATTATTACATACCATTGATCTATGACGTCATCATCATAACGACATCAGAACTGTATTATTACATTGACCCCTGACGTCATCATCATAACGACATCAGAACTGTATTATTACATACCATTGATCTATGACGTCATCATCATAACGACATCAGAACTGTATAATTACACACCATTGACCCCTGACGTCATCATCATAACGACATCAGAACTGTATTATTACATACCATTGACCCCTGTCGTCATCAGCATAACGACATCAGAACTGTATTATTACATACCATTGACCCCTGACGTCATCATCATAACGACATCAGAACTGTATTATTACATACCATTGACCTATGACGCCATCATCATAACGACATCAGAACTGTATTATTACATACCATTGACCCGTGACGTCATCATCATAACGTCATCAGAACTGTATCATTACATACCATTGACCCCTGTCGTCATCAGCATAACGACATCAGAACTGTATTATTACATACCATTGACCTATGACGCCATCATCATAACGACATCAGAACTGTATTATTACATTCCATTGACCCCTGACGTCATCATCATAACGACATCAGAACTGTATTATTACATTCCATTGACCCCTGACGTCATCATCATAACGACATCAGAACTGTATTATTACATACCATTGACCTATGACGCCATCATCATAACGACATCAGAACTGTATTATTACATACCATTGACCCCTGACGTCATCATCATAACGTCATCAGAACTGTATCATTACATACCATTGACCCCTGTCGTCATCAGCATAACGACATCAGAACTGTATTATTACATACCATTGACCTATGACGCCATCATCATAACGACATCAGAACTGTATTATTACATACCATTGACCCCTGACGTCATCATCATAACGACATCAGAACTGTATTATTACACACCATTGACCCCTGACGTCATCATCATAACGACATCAGAACTGTATTATTACATACCATTGATCTATGACGTCATCATCATAACGACATCAGAACTGTATCATTACATACCATTGACCCCTGTCGTCATCATCATAACGACATCAGAACTGTATTATTACATACCATTGACCCCTGACGTCATCATCATAACGACATCAGAACTGTATTATTACATACCATTGACCACTGACGTCATCATCATAACGACATCAGAAATGAGTTATTACATACCATTGACCACTGACGTCATCATCATAACGACATCAGAACTGTATTATTACATACCATTGACCTATGACGTCATCATCATAACGACATCAGAACTGTATTATTACATACCACTGACCCCTGACGTCATCATCATAACGACATCAGAACTGTATTATTACATACCATTGATCTATGACGTCATCATCATAACGACATCAGAACTGTATCATTACATACCATTGACCCGTGACGTCATCATCATAACGACATCAGAACTGTATTATTACATACCATTGACCCCTGACGTCATCATCATAACGACATCAGAACTGTATTATTACATACCACTGACCCCTGACGTCATCATCATAACGACATCAGAACTGTATTATTACATACCATTGATCTATGACGTCATCATCATAACGACATCAGAACTGTATCATTACATACCATTGACCCGTGACGTCATCATCATAACGACATCAGAACTGTATTATTACATACCATTGACCCCTGACGTCATCATCATAACGACATCAGAACTGTATTATTACATACCATTGACCCGTGGCGTCATCATCATAACGACATCAGAACTGTATCATTACATACCATTGACCCTACCTGGACGATGCCTATATCTACATTACACATGTATCTTTTCGAACTAAATTGTTTTTTCTTGAGATTAAACAATTGGAAAGGTTTATTAGAAAGCTTAATATAATAAGTTTGTATTACAATTTAGTATGAATGGCAACATGACGTATACGAATTCAAAATTTTGTTCTTGAAACCCAGCTGAAAGCGACCAAATTCTTAAATTGCAGGCGATGACATATTTATTTCTCCGTTGGTTTAAGGTGATTACATCAATTTATATTTCAACTGCCTAAAATACAAATAGCCGTACTGATGTTGTGTATACTAATCAGAAGATGACATTTTTTGTTCTAGTCCCTTATTGCAATGCTCCAGAGGTACCTGCCCCGCTTCGTTTGTGATGGAAATGTGTCCGTTGTTGAACGAGTCTATATATTTTGATAGTTGTAGTGCGATGCACACGATCAGGATAAGACTGTCCTTCCAGCTTTAAGGCCACACAGGGCCTGATGTCAGTTGGACTGGGATTGACCTCTGACCTCTTAATTCTGTTACAGAGTGGTTTAAGGCCACATAGGGCCTGATGTCGGTCGGACTGGGATTGACCTCTGACCTCTTAATTCTGTTACAGAGTGGTTTAATGCCACGCAGGGCCTGATGTCAGTTGGACTAGGATTGACCTCTGACCTCTTAATTCTGTTACAGAGTGGTTTAAGGCCACTCAGGTCCTGATGTCGGTCGTACTGGGATTGACCTCTGACCTCTTAATTCTGTTACAGAGTGGTTTAAGGCCACACAGGGCCTGATGTCAGTTGGACTAGGATTGGCTCTCCTGGCTCTGATTGTGGCAACCCTTGCACTGTGTTGTCAGTGTCACGGCTGTAACTATGCAAGCACTGTGGCGGGTCTGCTTCTCATATGTTGTAAGTATTGCAAATATTAGGATGTGTTGTAAGTATCGCAAATATTAGGATGTGTTGTAAGTATCGCAAATATTAGGATGTGTTGTAAGTATCGCAAATATTAGGATGTGTTGTAAGTATCGCAAATATTAGGATGTGTTGTAAGTATCGCAAATATTAGGATGTGTTGTAAGTATCGCAAATATTAGGATTTGTTGTAAGTATATTATTAGGATGTTTTGTACAATGTAAGTATCGCAAATATAAGGTTTTATTGTTAGTATCGCAAATATAAGGTTTTATTGTTAGTATCGCAAATATTAGGATGTGTTGTAAGTATCGCAAATATTAGGTTTTGTTTTAAGTATCGCAAACATTTGGTTTTCTTGTAAGCATCGCAATTATAAGGTTTTGTTGAAAGTATCGTGAATATCAGAGTTTATTATAAGTATAGTACATATTAGGTTTTGTTGTAAGCTTAGAAAATATTTGGTTTTGTTTTAAGTATCGCAAGTATTTGGTTTTGTTGTAAGCTTAGAAAAAATTATACTTTGTTTTAAGTATAGCAAATATAGTGATCTTGTTTTATTTTGTAGTCCCGTGTATCGGTGTGGCCGTGGTGTTATATAGTGACCTTGTAGTCCCGTGTATCGGTGGTGTTATATAGTGACCTTGTAGTCCCGTGTATCGGTGTGGCCGTGGTGTTGTATAGTGACCTTGTAGTCCCGTGTATCGGTGTGGCCGTGGTATTATATAGTGACCTTGTAGTCCCGTGTATCGGTGTGGCCGTGGTGTTATATAGTGACCTTGTAGTCCCGTGTATCGGTGTGGCCGTGGTGTTATATAGTGACCTTGTAGTCCCGTGTATCGGTGTGGCCGTGGTGTTATATAGTGACCTTGTAGTCCCGTGTATCGGTGTGGCCGTGGTATTATATAGTGACCTTGTAGTCCCGTGTATCGGTGTGGCCGTGGTATTATATAGTGACCTTGTAGTCCCGTGTATCGGTGTGACCGTGGTATTATATAGTGACCTTGTAGTCCTGTGTATCGGTGTGGCCGTGGTATTATATAGTGACCTTGTAGTCCCGTGTATCGGTGTGGCCGTGGTGTTGTATAGTGACCTTGTTGTCCCGTGTATCGGTGTGGCCGTGGTGTTATATAGTGACCTTGTAGTCCCGTGTATCGGTGTGGCCGTGGTGTTGTATAGTGACCTTGTAGTCCCGTGTATCGGTGTGGCCGTGGTATTATATAGTGACCTTGTAGTCCCGTGTATCGGTGTGGCCGTGGTGTTATATAGTGACCTTGTAGTCCCGTGTATCGGTGTGGCCGTGGTATTATATAGTGACCTTGTAGTCCCGTGTATCGGTGTGGCCGTGTATTATATAGTGACCTTGTAGTCCCGTGTATCGGTGTGGCCGTGGTGTTATATAGTGACCTTGTAGTCCCGTGTATCGGTGTGGCCCTGGTATTATATAGTGACCTTGTAGTCCCGTGTATCGGTGTGGCCGTGGTATTATAGAGTGACCTTGTAGTCCCGTGTATCGTTGTCGCCGTGGTATTATATAGTGACCTTGTTGTCCCGTGTATCAGTGTGGCCGTGGTGTTATATAGTGACCTTGTAGTCCCGTGTATCGGTGTGGCCGTGGTATTATATAGTGACCTTGTAGTCCCGTGTATCGGTGTGGCCGTGGTGTTATATAGTGACCTTGTAGTCCCGTGTATCGGTGTGGCCGTGGTGTTATATAGTGACCTTGTAGTCCCGTGTATCGGTGTGGCCGTGGTATTATATAGTGACCTTGTAGTCCCGTGTATCGGTGTGGCCGTGGTATTATATAGTGACCTTGTAGTCCCGTGTATCGGTGTGGCCGTGGTATTATATAGTGACCTTGTAGTCCTGTGTATCGGTGTGGCCGTGGTATTATATAGTGACCTTGTAGTCCCGTGTATCGGTGTGGCCGTGGTGTTATATAGTGACCTTGTTGTCCCGTGTATCGGTGTGGCCGTGGTGTTATATAGTGACCTTGTAGTCCCGTGTATCGGTGTGGCCGTGGTATTATATAGTGACCTTGTAGTCCCGTGTATCGGTGTGGCCGTGGTGTTATATAGTGACCTTGTAGTCCCGTGTATCGGTGTGGCCGTGGTATTATATAGTGACCTTGTAGTCCCGTGTATCGGTGTGGCCGTGGTATTATATAGTGACCTTGTTTTATTTTGTAGTCCTGTGTATCGGTGTGGCCGTGGCGTTGTTTGGGATCAAAGCGAGCCAGGATTTCAACGCCGTGGTAGCGTCGGAGAATCTCGCCTTAGGGCAGGAATACAAATATGCCTGGTCGTTCTGGCTAGCGGCTGGGGCGGCCGGAATGGCCCTCATTACGTCTATAGTGTATGGATGTGCCGGCCTGAACACACAATATTGAACCATTAGAGGATATCACAGGACCTTAAAACGGTATTACCCGTTACGAAAAGTACTGACAGTTAGTGTATCGTCAGAAGAAAATGATCCACCATCTGTGTGGGCGTGGTCAATGTAACTGGGTACTCAGTATCCACCAATCAGGGTCTAAGTTATTGGGTCGGGTGGGTAGTAGGTGGGGTTCATCCTTATTTTGTGTGAACTCCGGAGTCTCGTGTCGGACTATAAACGTCAGCCTATATATGGTATCAAAACAAACGTGTGGAAGTCACGTGATGATTTTCAGAATCGTGCCTTTTTACTTGTTATTTTGGCCTTTACTGTACATTTAATCAATGCTCTGGTGAACAGCACCGCATCCCTGTCATTGGTTCCATTTGTTTATTTCATATCATGTTTATTCTGAATACTCATGAATGTTAAAACTCACTTAACAGATTTTTTTTTTTTATAACTTCGCGCCGGTCTTTTTGAAATGAAACTTTATAATTGTTCCGGGTCAGATAACATAAACAATCGTGTTTCGTCCTGTGTCGTGCGTCGTGCGTCGTGCGTAAACTTTTACTTTAAACCGTCTCCTCTCATATGCCTAAACAGATTTCAACCAACTACGGTCTGAAACATTATTGAGGGAGGGCAGTCATAACTTACATAAAAGAGGCTGGTTCGACGACTTGGAACAGAGGGGTGTGCCCCCCCCCCCCCCCCCCCCCCCCCCCCCCCCTAAAAACAGAGAAAATAGGCAAAATTCTCTCTTAAACGCTACTCCTCCTAAAGAATGTCCAAGAGGATTACAACCAAATTAAGTTTAAAATGTCAATGGGAAGGGCAATCAAAATTTAGATTTTATTCAAATGAGGCTGGTTCGACCACGAGGGACAGAGGGGCGGGGCCTCAAAAGAGGAGCTTAGCTGAAGTCTTCCTTTAAAACGCTCACCCTCCGTAATGCCTTTTGAGATGGGGCGGGGCCTCAAAAGAGGAGCTTAGCTGAAGTCTTCCTTTAAAACGCTCACCCTCCGTAATGCCTTTTGAGATATCTACCATAATGGAAAATATGTTCTTCGTGGGATTTTATTGAAAGTAGAAAAGTTATCACTCACCATGCTGTAAATAGTCTGATGACCGTTTAGGCCCCGTGGGCCTCTTGTTGTGTTTTTATATGTAAGGTTCTGATAAAGCAGTCTTCATTCGGTTTTTAATACTGATTTATAAAGTTGAAATACATGTTACACATATTTTGATATTTTCTACTAAAGCAAACAAGACAAGGGCAGTAACTCTTTGGTTGTGTAAAGAAGAGAAATGATTTTTAGCCAGTGTTTATTTTTTTAAATTGTTCTTAAAAATTTATTAATTGTTTCTTCATTTTGAAATATTCGTTTTATTATTTACCAAACTAACCGTCTACGTTGTTATACAAAAGTATTGTGCATTACATATAAGTATCAGTCTCAAATGATTCTCGTTAAAGGCCAATGGGTGACATTGATTAGCTCACGTGACACAGAGTGAGCTTATGGTATGGGGCAGGAATGAGCGGCCGGCCATCTGCAACTTTAAACTTCTTCCAGAAAATTATAAGCAACTGAGAACTGATATTTGGCCAGGCGGTACATGGGGAAGAGTTCATTTACGTCTCCTCGTATGAATGACCTTTACCTTTCACAAGGTCACAGGAGTAAAATATGTTAAATCTTGAAGAATCTTCCAGGAAGTACCAGGGGCCTGGTATTTTGTCAGCATGTACATAAGACAGGGTGGTATGAAATTTCCTCATATACATGGCATATTTACAAGGTCAGAGTGGTCAATTATCTTTTTGGATAATCTTCTGATCAAATTCTAAAAGACCCAGGGTTCTGATTGTTGGCAAGTAGATACCTGTTATGGAGAGCTATACAGTTTCCTCATACCAATGACCTTGACCTGTTTTCAAAGTCACTGGGGTCATATTTGTTTAAAACTTCAATGATATTACTTCCAAGTTCCAGAAGATTCATATACTTGATATTTTCCATCAGTTAACTTAAGGATTGAGTGCTATCAAGATTCAGCATACAGATAACCTTGGCGAAGGTCACTACAGTGAAATATGTAACCACGTACACTATGCATGCTAAGCAGGTTCACATTACTACAGGTATAGTCCGACCAGAATGACCTGTCGTGTTGAACTTTGATCAGCATATCGATTCTTGTCTATATATAGTCATTTAGAAGAAATAGGTGCTTTGTATATATACATGTATATCTGTTAATTGTTTATAATGAAACAAGCCTTATCATCAGCTGTCTCATTTGTATTTATACTGGTCTAGATTTAGCGAAAAAACTGTTAACACGTGATCAATTGATCACATAGTTACTTGAATATGTGTAAACCATGCATCAAAAATAAATGATACAATCCCATTGTCGTCAATATAAAATTGTAACAAAAACGAATGGTCCAAAACAGCACCCTGCTGGACACAGTAGTATTCCTAATCAATATGTTTTGTTAACACACCTGTGCACAAATGGAACTACCCACTTTGAATATTCTACGAGGTCTACTCGATTTACACTCTTCTCCTTCTAGAATATATGTTCCGGTCACTCGATTTGTAGCTCTTCTGATACTGGAAGATCTTCTACCTCTTCCGTCTCGAAGCTGGAAGATTAATCTTCCAAGATGGCGGCGACCATGATTTAAGTGTGCGAGTGATGAGTTTCATTAGAGAAGGATTTATGACACATACATACACATGTTTGTGTCATAGTGTTTGAGAAAACTTCAAAACTTTTTTGTTTTGGGTTATGTTCTTCCGGTTTACTCGATTTACATACTAGTATAACGGAATGCGATCTTCTGAGAAGGCTTCTCTTCCGAGAAGAGTGCAAATCGAGTTTGGCTACGAAAAGGTCAACGCGACAGGTCATTCTGGTTTGACTATTATGGGTTTTACATTGATTATATTTGGTCTAATACTGAACATCAAGAGACGTGATTGTTGGTATTTTACTACCATTAACAGACACGAACAATGCATCTATGCAAAACCCTTCCTTATAATTCACCGAGGCATCTGTGAATCATATCATCTCTGTGAGAAATTTTGCTGTTATTTCTTACTGGCAATGGAATCCATTCAGGCCCTATGGGTTAGATCTAGGCCTTTTGGGTTAGGGTCTATCCGATTTAGGCCCTCTGGGTTAGGGTTAGGGTCTATACGATCTAGGCCTTTTGGGTTAGGGTCTATCCGATTTAGGCCCTCTGGGTTAGGGTTAGGGTCTATACGATCTAGGCCTTTTGGGTTAGGGTCTATCCGATTTAGGCCCTCTGGGTTAGGGTTAGGGTCTATACGATCTAGGCCTTTTGGGTTAGGGTCTATCCGATTTAGGCCCTCTGGGTTAGGGTTAGGGTCTATACGATCTAGGCCTTTTGGGTTAGGGTCTATCCGATTTAGGCCCTCTGGGTTAGGGTTAGGGTCTATACGATCTAGGCCTTTTGGGTTAGGGTCTATCCGATTTAGGCCCTCTGGGTTAGGGTTAGGGTCTATACGATCTAGGCCTTTTGGGTTAGGGTCTATCCGATTTAGGCCCTATGGGTAAGGATTAGGGTCTAAACGATTTAGGCCCTCTGGGTTAGGTCTATACGATTTAGTCCTAGGTTAGGGTCTATCCGATTTAGGCCTTTTGGGTTAGGGTCTACACGATTTAGGCCATCTGGGTTTGGGTCTTTAGTCTATACGCAGCAAAATAGAAAATAGTTATCTTATACTGCTGTGTTTCCATACAATGGCCCACGATTAAGTTCAGATATGCATATAACATATATATATATATATGTATATATTTAATTTCTCATTAGGATCGACATCTTAAATTACATAGCGTTTACACCACATTACATTTGTTTTTTCTATGCAAGTTTCTATCGTCAGATCCCGGTTTCATCAACATTCTTTAAATTAAAGACATTCCTTAAAGGGATATTCTTTCGTTCGGACATCAGAAACTTTCGAAATTTCTATTGATAAAATCTATACCCGAATGAGGCTGATGAGTGCCTACCAGTAATGAAAGTAACGCCGAAATGTACAGAAAAATGACGCTTCGTACACAAATACCGACTGTCTTTGCGAGAATTAGTGATACTTAGGGTCGAATTGAGAATTTTGAGTACTTAATACTTGAAGCACTTTGGTTTTCCTTGAAAGTAAAACTGCCGTATTAATAGAAAGAATACAATTTTACTACTTAGGGAAAATATACATTTCCTATTAAGTTTCATTTCGGCGAAATACACTTGATTTAAACGAAGGCATGTCCCTTTACAATGTTTTCTACTTTAATCCGATAATGCTTTCCTGTGGTAAAAATGAAGTTAAGGTATTTAAGTTTAGGAACGTTGATGAAAACCGTCCCTATGTAACAGATGTCGGATTGGAGGGGAGTCTTAAATAATAGTACATGTATTTAGTTAATAAGGTTGTATCGCCGACAACATATATATAATGCTTCTCACAAAAACTCATAACATAACATCCAAGGTTTAGAGAAATATCTTATTAACACAAACAAATGAAAAAAAAAAAAATGATTACAACGTCCTAATACTGATAAATAAAGTTTATAAGTCACATTCTTACACCGAGACGGAGTATTAGCATTCATTATTTTTCCACTTCAATTTGAAATATTGATTAAGAAGCTCAAACATTTAGATGGTGATATGTAACTTTTGATATTTTTGTTTTGTTTTCAATCGATCATGAAATCCTTTCTGTCGGAGATGTAAACTGCATTTGATTGCGGTAGTGTTACTAGAGACTGGTTACCTCCCTTGGTTTTCTACTTTACGCTAGGGCGGCGCTCCGCTTCGCTCACAAAGGCTTTCTCATCCGGCTAACCTCGGCCGATTCCGGTACCCTTCGTCAGTTGTAGATACGGAATCGGCCGAGATGTGACGAGTGAGCATACTCAAGGGAGATAACTTAGAAGGCTACCAGTCTATTGTTACAGTGCACTAATTCTGAATATATGACGTCATAATTTGGCAATTGAGAATTGTTTCATTTTTATCAACATTATAACCACCGACGATTGTAGCACTTTTATAAGAATAATACTGTACAGTTTATGGTGTAATGGGCTCAACATTTAGTTACAAGTTTCATCATTTGTTCAATAGTTGTAGATTTGCAAAACATTACGAAATATAGAGTGGGTGTTTACAAAGGGAACATATTTAAACCTTGATACCAAAACCAGTGAGCATCCATGTCGTATCAAGTGTCCATGTGGTTGGTCCATACGGTCAATTTACAGGACTTTTCAGTATGATTACCATTCTGAGACGAAACCGCCTTTAACCACGACAGTATTATTATTGGTAAGATGTAGATTTGGTATATACACATGTTTTATAATGACAGTATTATTGTTTATAAGATGTAGATTTGATATATAACCATGTTTTATAATTAATATCATACATACTGCTGTATATATCTCTTTAATTAAAACAATATCTATATAACATGCTTTGGTCTTGTTTTTATTTACTGATGTTGGATATATACTTTGATTGTTAAGAGGAACAAGGACGTATCTCCAACATGGCGTGCTTAGAAGTAAAGGGCCGTATCTCAAATTTATCAATTTTTAGATTTTGATTAATTACAAATCCGACTGAGCTTTTCTTATAGAATATGCACTTGATATCAATGGAAATTGTCCAATTCTTTTAAATAACAATATTTTAACAGAATTAGACCATTTCAATGGATAAATGAGATACGGCCCTTTAATTCTAAGCACTCCAGTCAATGTTGGAGATACGTCCTTGTTCCTCTAAACAATCGACTTGTCTGTTTTAATCTTTTCTGCATTCCGTTTGTATGTCACACTTTACTACATTCCGTTTGTGTGTCACACTTTACTACATTCCGTTTGTGTGTCACACTTTACTACATTCCGTTTCAGTGTCGCACTTTACTACATTCCGTTTGTATGTCCACACTTTACTACATTCCGTTTGTATGTCCACACTTTACTACATTCCGTTTGTGTGTCCACACTTTACTACATTCCGTTTGTATGTCACACTTTACTACATTCCGTTTGTATGTCCACACTTTACTACATTCCGTTTGTATGTCACACTTTACTAAATTCTGTTTGTATGTCCACACTTTACTACATTCCGTTTGTATGTCACACTTTACTACATTTCGTTTGTATGTCACACTTTACTACATTCCGTTTGTATGTCAAACTTTACTACATTCCGTTTGTGTGTCACACTTTACTACATTCCGTTTGTATGTCACACTTTACTACATTCCGTTTGTATGTCCACACTTTACTACATTCCGTTTGTGTGTCCACACTTTACTACATTCCGTTTGTATGTCACACTTTACTACATTCCGTTTGTATGTCCACACTTTACTACATTCCGTTTGTATGTCACACTTTACTAAATTCTGTTTGTATGTCCACACTTTACTACATTCCGTTTGTATGTCACACTTTACTACATTTCGTTTGTATGTCACACTTTACTACATTCCGTTTGTATGTCAAACTTTACTACATTCCGTTTGTGTGTCACACTTTACTACATTCCGTTTGTATGTCACACTTTACTACATTCCGTTTGTATGTCCACACTTTACTACATTCCGTTTGTGTGTCACACTTTACTACATTCCGTTTGTATGTCACACTTTACTACATTCCGTTTGTATGTCACACTTTACTACATTCCGTTTGTATGTCCACACTTTACTACATTCCGTTTGTATGTCATACTTTACTACATTCCGTTTGTGTGTCACACTTTACTACATTCCGTTTGTGTGTCACACTTTACTACATTCTGTTTGTATGTCACACTTTACTACATTCCGTTTGTATGTCACACTTTACTACATTCCGTTTGTGTGTCCACACTTTACAACATTCCGTTTGTATGTCCACACTTTACTACATTCCGTTTGTATGTCCACACTTTACTACATTCCGTTTGTGTGTCCACACTTTACTACATTCCGTTTGTATGTCCACACTTTACTACATTCCGTTTGTATGTCCACACTTTACTACATTCCGTTTGTGTGTTAACACTTTACTACATTTCGTTTGTATGTCAAACTTTACTACATTCCGTTTGTGTGTCACACTTTACTACATTCCGTTTGTATGTCCACACTTTACTACATTCCGTTTGTGTGTTAACACTTTACTACATTTCGTTTGTATGTCAAACTTTACTACATTCCGTTTGTATGTCACACTTTACTACATTCCGTTTGTGTGTCACACTTTACTACATTCCGTTTGTATGTCACACTTTACTACATTCCGTTTGTATGTCCACACTTTACTACATTCCGTTTGTGTGTTAACACTTTACTACATTCCGTTCGTATGTCACACTTTACTACATTCCGTTTGTATGTCACACTTTACTACATTCCGTTTGTATGTCCACACTTTACTACATTCCGTTTGTATGTCATACTTTACTACATTCCGTTTGTGTGTCACACTTTACTACATTCCGTTTGTGTGTCACACTTTACTACATTCCGTTTGTATGTCCACACTTTACTACATTCCGTTTGTATGTCACACTTTACTACATTCCGTTTGTGTGTCACACTTTACTACATTCCGTTTGTATGTCACACTTTACTACATTCCGTTTGTGTGTCACACTTTACTACATTCCGTTTGTGTGTTAACACTTTACTACATTCCGTTTGTATGTCACACTTTACTACATTCCGTTTGTATGTCACACTTTACTACATTCCGTTTGTATGTCACACTTTACTACATTCCGTTTGTGTGTCACACTTTACTACATTCCGTTTGTGTGTCACACTTTACTACATTCCGTTTGTATGTCACACTTTACTACATTCCGTTTGTATGTCACACTTTACTACATTCCGTTTGTATGTCACACTTTACTACATTCCGTTTGTGTGTCACACTTTACTACATTCCGTTTTTGTGTCCACACTATTACATTCCGTTTGTATGTCACACTTTACTACATTCCGTTTGTATGTCACACTTTACTACATTCCGTTTGTGTGTCACACTTTACTACATTCCGTTTGTATGTCACACTTTACTACATTCCATTTGTATGTCACACTTTACTACATTCCGTTTGTATGTCACACTTTACTACATTCTATTTGTATGTCACACTTTACTACATTCCATTTGTATGTCACACTTTACTACATTCCGTTTGTATGTCACACTTTACTACATTCCGTTTGTATGTCACACTTTACTACATTCCGTTTGTATGTCACACTTTACTACATTCCGTTTGTATGTCACACTTTACTACATTCCGTTTGTATGTCACACTTTACTACATTCCGTTTGTATGTCACACTTTACTACATTCCGTTTGTATGTCACACTTTACTACATTTCGTTTGTATGTCCACACTTTACTACATTCCGTTTGTATGTCCACACTTTACTACATTCCGTTTGTGTGTCCACACTTTACTACATTCCGTTTGTATGTCACACTTTACTACATTCCGTTTGTATGTCACACTTTACTACATTCCATTTATATGTCACACTTAACTACATTCCGTTTGTATGTCACACTTTACTACATTCCGTTTGTATGTCACACTTTACTACATTCCGTTTGTATGTCACACTTTACTACATTCCGTTTGTATGTCACACTTTACTACATTCCGTTTGTATGTCCACACTTTACTACATTCCGTTTGTATGTCACACTTTACTACATTCCGTTTGTATGTCACACTTTACTACATTTCGTTTGTATGTCCACACTTTACTACATTCCGTTTGTATGTCCACACTTTACTACATTCCGTTTGTGTGTCCACACTTTACTACATTCCGTTTGTATGTCACACTTTACTACATTCCATTTGTATGTCACACTTTACTACATTCCGTTTGTATGTCACACTTTACTACATTCCGTTTGTATGTCACACTTTACTACATTCCGTTTGTATGTCACACTTTACTACATTCCGTTTGTATGTCACACTTTACTACATTCCGTTTGTATGTCACACTTTACTACATTCCGTTTGTATGTCACACTTTACTACATTCCGTTTGTATGTCACACTTTACTACATTCCGTTTGTATGTCACACTTTACTACATTTCGTTTGTATGTCCACACTTTACTACATTCCGTTTGTGTGTCCACACTTTACTACATTCCGTTTGTATGTCACACTTTACTACATTCCGTTTGTATGTCACACTTTACTACATTCCATTTATATGTCACACTTAACTACATTCCGTTTGTATGTCACACTTTACTACATTCCATTTGTATGTCACACTTTACTACATTCCGTTTGTATGTCACACTTTACTACATTCCGTTTGTATGTCACACTTTACTACATTCCGTTTGTATGTCACACTTTACTACATTCCGTTTGTATGTCACACTTTACTACATTCCGTTTGTATGTCACACTTTACTACATTCCGTTTGTATGTCCACACTTTACTACATTCCGTTTGTATGTCACACTTTACTACATTCCGTTTGTATGTCACACTTTACTACATTCCGTTTGTATGTCCACACTTTACTACATTCCGTTTGTATGTCCACACTTTACTACATTCCGTTTGTGTGTCCACACTTTACTACATTCCGTTTGTATGTCACACTTTACTACATTCCGTTTGTATGTCACACTTTACTACATTCCGTTTGTATGTCACACTTTACTACATTCCGTTTGTATGTCACACTTTACTACATTCCGTTTGTATGTCACACTTTACTACATTCCGTTTGTATGTCACACTTTACTACATTCCGTTTGTGTGTCCACACTTTACTACATTCCGTTTGTGTGTCACAGTTTACTACATTCTGTTTGTATGTCACACTTTACTACATTCCGTTTGTATGTCACACTTTACTACATTCCGTTTGTATGTCCACACTTTACTACATTCCGTTTGTGTGTCACACTTTACTACATTCCGTTTGTGTGTTAACACTTTACTACATTCCGTTTTTTCTGTCACACTTTACTACATTCCGTTTGTGTGTCACACTTTACTACATTCCGTTTTTGTGTCCACACTTTACTACATTCCGTTTGTATGTCACACTTTACTACATTCCGTTTGTATGTCACACTTTACTACATTCCGTTTGTATGTCCACACTTTACTACATTCCGTTTGTGTCACACTTTACTACATTCCGTTTGTGTCACACTTTACTACATTCCGTTTGTGTGTCACACTTTACTACATTCCGTTTGTATGTCACACTTTACTACATTCCGTTTGTGTGTCCACACTTTACTACATTCCGTTTGTGTGTCACACTTTACTACATTCCGTTTGTGTGTCACACTTTACTACATTCCGTTTGTGTGTCCACACTTTACTACATTCACTTTGTATGTCACACTTTACTACATTCCGTTTGTATGTCACACTTTACTACATTCCGTTTGTATGTCCACACTTTACTACATTCCGTTTGTATGTCACACTTTACTACATTCCGTTTGTATGTCACACTTTACTACATTTCGTTTGTATGTCCACACTTTACTACATTCCGTTTGTATGTCCACACTTTACTACATTCCGTTTGTGTGTCCACACTTTACTACATTCCGTTTGTATGTCACACTTTACTACATTCCATTTGTATGTCACACTTTACTACATTCCGTTTGTATGTCACACTTTACTACATTCCGTTTGTATGTCACACTTTACTACATTCCGTTTGTATGTCACACTTTACTACATTCCGTTTGTATGTCACACTTTACTACATTCCGTTTGTATGTCACACTTTACTACATTCCGTTTGTATGTCACACTTTACTACATTCCGTTTGTATGTCACACTTTACTACATTCCGTTTGTATGTCACACTTTACTACATTCCGTTTGTATGTCACACTTTACTACATTTCGTTTGTATGTCCACACTTTACTACATTCCGTTTGTATGTCCACACTTTACTACATTCCGTTTGTGTGTCCACACTTTACTACATTCCGTTTGTATGTCACACTTTACTACATTCCGTTTGTATGTCACACTTTACTACATTCCATTTATATGTCACACTTAACTACATTCCGTTTGTATGTCACACTTTACTACATTCCATTTGTATGTCACACTTTACTACATTCCGTTTGTATGTCACACTTTACTACATTCCGTTTGTATGTCACACTTTACTACATTCCGTTTGTATGTCACACTTTACTACATTCCGTTTGTATGTCACACTTTACTACATTCCGTTTGTATGTCCACACTTTACTACATTCCGTTTGTATGTCACACTTTACTACATTCCGTTTGTATGTCACACTTTACTACATTTCGTTTGTATGTCCACACTTTACTACATTCCGTTTGTATGTCCACACTTTACTACATTCCGTTTGTGTGTCCACACTTTACTACATTCCGTTTGTATGTCACACTTTACTACATTCCGTTTGTATGTCACACTTTACTACATTCCGTTTGTATGTCACACTTTACTACATTCCGTTTGTATGTCACACTTTACTACATTCCGTTTGTATGTCACACTTTACTACATTCCGTTTGTATGTCACACTTTACTACATTCCGTTTGTATGTCACACTTTACTACATTCCGTTTGTATGTCACACTTTACTACATTCCGTTTGTGTGTCCACACTTTACTACATTCCGTTTGTGTGTCACAGTTTACTACATTCTGTTTGTATGTCACACTTTACTACATTCCGTTTGTATGTCACACTTTACTACATTCCGTTTGTATGTCCACACTTTACTACATTCCGTTTGTGTGTCACACTTTACTACATTCCGTTTGTGTGTTAACACTTTACTACATTCCGTTTTTTCTGTCACACTTTACTACATTCCGTTTGTGTGTCACACTTTACTACATTCCGTTTTTGTGTCCACACTTTACTACATTCCGTTTGTATGTCACACTTTACTACATTCCGTTTGTATGTCACACTTTACTACATTCCGTTTGTATGTCCACACTTTACTACATTCCGTTTGTGTCACACTTTACTACATTCCGTTTGTGTCACACTTTACTACATTCCGTTTGTGTGTCACACTTTACTACATTCCGTTTGTATGTCACACTTTACTACATTCCGTTTGTGTGTCCACACTTTACTACATTCCGTTTGTGTGTCACACTTTACTACATTCCGTTTGTGTGTCACACTTTACTACATTCCGTTTGTGTGTCCACACTTTACTACATTCACTTTGTATGTCACACTTTACTACATTCCGTTTGTATGTCACACTTTACTACATTCCGTTTGTGTGTCCACACTTTACTACATTCCGTTTGTGTGTTCACACTTTACTACATTCCGTTTGTATGTCAAACTTTATTACATTCCGTTTGTATGTCACACTTTACTACATTCCGTTTGTGTGTCCACACTTTACTACATTCCGTTTGTGTGTCACACTTTACTACATTCCGTTTGTATGTCACACTTTACTACATTCCGTTTGTATGTCAAACTTTACTACATTCCGTTTGTGTGTCCACACTTTACTACATTCCGTTTGTGTGTCCACACTTTACTACATTCCGTTTGTATGTCAAACTTTACTACATTCCGTTTGTATGTCAAACTTTACTACATTCCGTTTGTATGTCACACTTTACTACATTCCGTTTGTGTGTCCACACTTTACTACATTCCGTTTGTGTCCACACTTTACTACATTCCGTTTGTATGTCACACTTTACTACATTCCGTTTGTATGTCACACTTTACTACATTCCGTTTGTATGTCACACTTTACTACATTCCGTTTGTATGTCACACTTTACTACATTCCGTTTGTATTTATTGGCCTGCAGGGTTCCGTTTGTTTGATTAACGACAAGAGATATAGTTTTGGACAGGCTTTTACTTTATTAAACAGATATTAGACAGACAACAAATAAGTTTAACAAAAACAACACACAAGGATGGAAACACGCTCAGAACTGCCACACATAACCCTACGTAGCTTCGCAATGATATCAGTAGACATGTTCTAGCGCACCTGACGTGCTTTCCCTATGAAACTATCATATTGAAACAACCTGAATATAGACGCTGCTCTCCCCACGAGGTTACCACGACAGGTATAATGACAACATAAAACTAAGTGCACTGTAAGCCTGTCGCATTTATGTGCAACGCGCACAGGTAAATACCTGAGCCCCGTTCGATTTGCATTCTTCTCATTCTAGAATATATCTTCCGGTCACTCGATTTGAAGCTCTTCTGCTTCTGGAAGATCTTCTACCTCTTCCGTCTCGAAGCTGGAAGATTTATCTTCCAAGATGGCGGCGACCATGTTTTAAGTGTGCGAGTGATGAGTTTCACTAGGGAAGGATTTAAAACACATACATGTGTAGTCGAGTCGAGTAATATATGTGTTTATACGTAGCTAGGTCGGGGGATTTATTACATCAGAATAGCGGCAATATGATGGTTTGATATAACTACCAGCTTTAGAAGCGTTGTATGCAGTTGGTACGACGGCGTTCGCTGTTACAGGATAGATATAGCGCCTCTGTTATTCCGTTAGGTCGTATTTTCGCTCTCAGGCAGCCATGTTGGAACGTGTGTCGGGATGTAAACATAGTGCA
Source organism: Pecten maximus (assembly GCF_902652985.1). Taxonomy (NCBI): domain Eukaryota; kingdom Metazoa; phylum Mollusca; class Bivalvia; order Pectinida; family Pectinidae; genus Pecten; species Pecten maximus. Next base: position 3,093,428 of record NC_047032.1, on the reverse strand, counting down.
GATTTCTCATTGGCTGAGCTCAACACCAGTAGCCAATCAAAATGGACCGCGGCTTATATAAGCCGGTGTTCCCGTATAGACGAGGCAGACAGGGCTGGACAGCTCGTCAACAGTAACCTATGTCCAGGTAAGGATGGGTTAGCTGCCACTTTAGTATAGGGCCGGATGGCTCGAGAGACCCAGTATAGGCGTATGGATAGAGTTAGCACGTGCCGGCACGGGTTTATGGCTTGGTAGCCAACTTACAGTACCAAAGATATTTACAGCAGAACAGCTGATTGAGGGGTGTTTACATGTTATAAACAATAGGTCTATAGTTACCATAGTATTGAGAGAGCACAGGACTGGGTACAGTTCATATATTTCCCCTGTGTAGAAATGTAATAGACCGTTTAACACTAGAGACAGCAGTCTCACTGTGGCAAGGTGGTAGTTTTATGAGCTTATGGGAGAAATATATGAATATTGTCAGTGTTAGGTTGAAATATAATTGCTAAGGTGAATATAATGAAGATAGGGGAGTAATAGCTAGATAAATTTCTAGAGTAGAATTATGTATAGCTCTGGATGCAGCTATTCGGGGAAGTTATTATATAGGAACTATTTAGGTAGTATTTACTGGTTTACTATCACATTATGTCTATAATTACAAGTTAAACTTAAGGACACTAGTCTCTGTGATAAAGTTTTTGATACTACTGCTGTCCATATTTTACAATGGCAACAACCTTTACAATTGTTATGTTTTCAGATGATGATTTGTTATGTTATTAAATACTGGAACTGTTATTTCTGACTCAAGTTTTCATTTCTCTTATCTCCCGCCTGATATAAAAGAACATTGTGGACGAGGGATATTGAGGAATGGGTGTCCGACATATGAGATCACAAAATTAAACACAACGCGAAGTACAAAATCATACCCGCTATATCCGGGATTGACACCTATTCGCCAGAAATCCCTTTTCTACTACATTTGGTGCCGTGACCAGGATCAGGTTGTGCAGAGATAGAGAAATTGAAAATTCAAATTTGGGAATTTGATTTTATTTCATTTTGGAGAAATACAGTAATAAATAATTCTCAATTAAATATATGGCTGTATAGACATGAAAAGTACCAGAAATTATAATAATTCTTTTTTATCTCCTACAGAGTCTTAGATACTCATAACTTTGCTGGGAAAAGACAAGGCAGCCAAGGAGCAGAGGGTATGGATAGCTCTATCTATGTTCCTGATACAAGGGTGATGAGAGAGGGAAACCCCAGGGATAGTGGCAAGCATGTCACATTTTCTAGTGATGACTTATTTATCAATTTAGACAGGACCAGTGATAGAAATATCACATTTTCTCAAAGTGAGGGGTATATGGAGCCTCCTAGGTGTAATCAGTTAGGCGATACAACCAACTTGTCTAAGGGACGGGAAAGGTCCGGTGGGACCAATGACTTGGAGGAAAGGGGTAATTTGAATATCATTGAAGATGAACAGAATGATATGACCAGAGATACTAGGTTAGCAGGGATAGGTCGTTACCGGCTAGAGGCATGGGGGGGAGCAGCAGGTGACCCCACGGTAGTCGACTCTTTGGCCTTCGCCAGGGACAGTTTGGAGTCAGGGAGGGGGGGTGGATATGAGGTCCAATGGGATGGACGGGGATGGACACGACTCATGGACAGATAGTGGGTATACGACAGTAGGGCGAGACTCAAGGGGACATAACTCTGACTATAGGACCTCACATATAAGGGATACTGAGGACGACCCCAGAGCCATGCCCACGTTGGACAGAAGTAGTCTGGTTACCAGAGGGGAAATGAGGCCAGAGCCCCATGATGTATCTAGTCCGGGGGGTAAGATGACTTGCAAGTCTTATACAGGTGACTGGGATATATATAGGAAAAAAGAAACAGTACCTGAATTTGGCGCTCTTAGGGAAGCTTCGCCCTATAGAGAACCTAGTAGTAACGGTCGTGAAACTAGTTTCAGAGAACATACCTCAGGGTTTGACCAAGGGATGCATAGGAGGTTAAGGAAACCAAGTATACCAGAACCTTTATACAATAGTACACCCCGAGATTTCATGACAGAAAGAGAGACTATTACCAACAGGTGGAATAATTTCAGGGGAAATAGTCCTGTCAGGCATACGAGGGGAGTAGAATATGGTGTTAGGGAAGCTGTTCCTATGGGAGATGGTAGGCCTTTACCAATCCAAGCAACTCCAGTAGCCAGGAGAAAGGAGAAAAAACCCGAGCCTTATGATGGGAAAAGTATAGACTGGGTTAGTTACATAACTCACTTCGAACAAGTGTCTAGATGGAACGGGTGGGGAAATTCAGAAAAAGCAGCCCAGCTGGCCATGAGCTTGAGGGGTGCCGCACAGGAATTACTAGCCACATTGACCCTCCATCAGTTATCTGACTACTCAACACTTAAGGATGCACTTGAACAACGCTTTAACCCCAGGGAGTTAGAAGTAGCATACAGGTGTCAATATAGAAATAGAAGAAGGGGACCTGAAGAGAGTGTACTAGATTTTGGGTATGCCATACGTAAGTTAGCACAGCAAGCTTACCCTTCTTCACCATTTAGAACCTACGAAACACATGTTATAGATCAGTACATAGAGGGGCTTAACAATCACAAGTTAAAGAAGCATGTTCTGCTGAACAAACCTTCTACACTTGATAGAGCTATAGCACTTGCTACAGAGATAGAGGCTATAGAAAAAACTAGTACCAAGGTCACGAAACCTAAGAATGGAGATATTTGCGCGATAACAGGGAAACACAAAGGGGGAGTAACTCCAAAAGGGAGAGGGAAAGAACCGTGTAAAAACTTCTCTGAGTTTGCACAGAAAGACGATAGCCAAAGACAGTTATGGATACAGTGGTGTAGAGAGCAACAACTCTGTTTTACTTGTGGGTCAGCCGATCATAGGTCAGGGCAATGTCCAGATCGGACAAACCGGGACTCATTGAGACCATGGGCAGGGAATTTAATTGAGAATGACAGCCAGTTGCCGTTAAACTAGGAGAGACTGAGTCTAGGGCCATAGGTTCAGTCGTTGACACACCCTTAGGAGACAGAAAGGGGAAAGAAGGGCCAAAATATAAAACACTAGGGGAATCCCCAGGTGATGAAAGTCAAGCAGCACTTCATTCGGAGAGCTGTGAACCTTCTGAGGGGGCAAGAGTGTTACACAAACCGGAAATAGGTCAGAATGAAAGCGAGAATTGTCAGGAGGAAGTAGAGCAAACAGGGGATTTGGGTTTATTGAGGTTAGACAACAATAGCACCAAAGTGTACCTAGATGCTATAAACCTGTCCTGCTTATATGCCAAGACGCGAATAGACGGGGCCTATTATTACATGCTGATAGATTCAGGATCATCAGTATCCATCATGTCTATAGGGATGTACCACAGGTTAGGTATGCAACGGAGTGACATCTCCGATACACGGTTGTCCTTATTCACTGCGGGTGGTAAAAAACTAGACATCCTGGGAGAGGTAGCTGTAGCTATCAACATTGATAACAAACAGTTTATACAAACGTTTGTAGTAGCTGATATACATGGGTTGACTCCAGACGAAATTGAGTCTGGGGGAGGGGGAAATGGGGAAGAGTCGGACGACTCAATTCCAGATGACGCAGAACAAGACCCCCATGACTATGATATGATAGATCTAGAGGTAGATCAAACAGTACAGGGACAGGGATCCCCAAAAACGACACGTACGGGGAGAGTTGTTAAACCCAGGGATATATACTCCCCATAGTTGGAATGAGAAGGGAAATACATGGACATGTAATGAGGTAGACAGTAAAGGTTAAATAAATTAACCAATCTCATTTGTTGGGTTAGGGAATGAAAACCTCTCTCATCACACCTTGGTAACTGGGGGGAATGTGTAACATAGTGTACATAGTAATTTAAGGTTCCAGAATGTATATATTTTGTTAATTTTTGTATTAATAAGCAACGAGCCATAAAATTCTGCATAGTAATAACTTAGTTCCTCTATTATAATAATTTGATATCATTAGGGGAGATGCCCAGAAAGGGTGCAGGGTGAAATATAAAGTTGTAAATTTGGTTGTAGAAATGGACCTACAGATTGAGGTAGAGTCAGAGGAAATGAGGGACTTCCTTAAACAGGAGGAGTGGAAAAGCGGGGACCGCTGCATGGTTTCAGGGTGCCCTGTCTCCAAGTCCTTTGTACGGGGGATGGCATATGTGGACCACTGGGCCAAGGTACATCTGCCCCAGACATATTTATACCAGTGTGTCAGGTGCGGGCAGAAGTGGGCATTGCGGACCAGGGCCACCCGACACAGCCGGACAGTACATAGGACGGAGGATCTGCCCAGGAGGTTGACTGTGCCTAATCGACACTACGTCGACCCTGGCGCAGTGTCACCACCCCCAGGTCTACAACCACCAAACAACCAGGCACCACCAAGCCCCAGGACGCCGGAACCCGTGCAGGAGGCAGTGCAGAGACCTAATGTGGAGACCAGGCCATGGAGATTGGTGGAGATGGGACCGAGGCAACCATCAACCCTATGGGCGCTGGCCCTTAGATGCTCCAGGAGAATACTGAAGGCCAACAGGGAGAAGAGAGCCAAGGAGAGGGGACTTATGGTGGAAACCAGCCTGGTGGACTATCTCCACCTCATCCATGAGGAAAACTAAATTAATAGTGTAATTGTTTATTTATTCAATGCCAATATTGTAAGTGCTTATGGTAGGACGTGTCGCGGGATCGCGCCCGATATTACTTTATATTGTATAACAGGAAGTTATAGATATGTGGCATATTATTTATATAAATTGTTGAAGCCACTTATAATTTACATTATGGAAATACTCTGTAGAAGAAAGGAAATGTTGCCAAATTTATTTTTTGTTTGTTAAAAGGTTTTTTGATATATATATATATATACATTTATTATTTATACCATGACTCTAATGGCGTACCAGGTATATATGGAGTAGTGGTGAGTATGGGTAGTAGTCAATGCTGTACTTGATCGTAAGTATTGACTGGAGGGAGGTATGTAGTCGAGTCGAGTAATATATGTGTTTATACGTAGCTAGGTCGGGGGATTTATTACATCAGAATAGCGGCAATATGATGGTTTGATATAACTACCAGCTTTAGAAGCGTTGTATGCAGTTGGTACGACGGCGTTCGCTGTTACAGGATAGATATAGCGCCTCTGTTATTCCGTTAGGTCGTATTTTCGCTCTCAGGCAGCCATGTTGGAACGTGTGTCGGGATGTAAACATAGTGCAGATTTCTCATTGGCTGAGCTCAACACCAGTAGCCAATCAAAATGGACCGCGGCTTATATAAGCCGGTGTTCCCGTATAGACGAGGCAGACAGGGCTGGACAGCTCGTCAACAGTAACCTATGTCCAGGTAAGGATGGGTTAGCTGCCACTTTAGTATAGGGCCGGATGGCTCGAGAGACCCAGTATAGGCGTATGGATAGAGTTAGCACGTGCCGGCACGGGTTTATGGCTTGGTAGCCAACTTACAGTACCAAAGATATTTACAGCAGAACAGCTGATTGAGGGGTGTTTACATGTTATAAACAATAGGTCTATAGTTACCATAGTATTGAGAGAGCACAGGACTGGGTACAGTTCATATATTTCCCCTGTGTAGAAATGTAATAGACCGTTTAACACTAGAGACAGCAGTCTCACTGTGGCAAGGTGGTAGTTTTATGAGCTTATGGGAGAAATATATGAATATTGTCAGTGTTAGGTTGAAATATAATTGCTAAGGTGAATATAATGAAGATAGGGGAGTAATAGCTAGATAAATTTCTAGAGTAGAATTATGTATAGCTCTGGATGCAGCTATTCGGGGAAGTTATTATATAGGAACTATTTAGGTAGTATTTACTGGTTTACTATCACATTATGTCTATAATTACAAGTTAAACTTAAGGACACTAGTCTCTGTGATAAAGTTTTTGATACTACTGCTGTCCATATTTTACAATGGCAACAACCTTTACAATTGTTATGTTTTCAGATGATGATTTGTTATGTTATTAAATACTGGAACTGTTATTTCTGACTCAAGTTTTCATTTCTCTTATCTCCCGCCTGATATAAAAGAACATTGTGGACGAGGGATATTGAGGAATGGGTGTCTGACATATGAGATCACAAAATTAAACACAACGCGAAGTACAAAATCATACCCGCTATATCCGGGATTGACACCTATTCGCCAGAAATCCCTTTTCTACTACACATGCACATGTTTGTGTCATCGTGTTTGAGAAAACTTAAAAACTTGCTTATTTTTTGTTTTAGTCTCCCCGTTTACTCGATTTACATATAACGGAATACGATCTTCTTAGAAGGCTTCTCTTCTTAGAAGAGTGCAAATCGAACGGGGCTCTGCTTTGTAAAGCCTGCACGTGTAGATCAGTTTGATCATCAACCAATCGGCTGCCCTGACACAAAACGCTTTTAGAACGGGGTCGGGTGAAGCCCGCGCTAATTTAAACGGTACTTGATCCTACACAGCTGTCAATATATTAACTGTAATAGATTAATATAAAATTCAATAATAGTAATTCATACCACTTGCATTCATTTAGACAACATATCACTCATTCATGCAATCTCCCATTACTCGCACAATCTGACATTCTTTCAACCTCAGCCAGGCCAGGACACACTCAAATCCACATCTGCCACATATGTCCACACTATACTATATTCCGACTAAAAGACCCATACATCTCTCTGATAACGTCCTTCTGTCTCCCTCAGACTAAGTGACTCATACATCTCTCTGATAACGTCCTTCCGTCTCCCTCAGACTAAGTGACCCATACATCTCTCTGATAACGTCCCTCTGTCTCCCTCAGACTAAGTGACCCATACATCTCTCTGATAACGTCCTTCTGTCTCCCTCAGACTAAGTGACCCATACATCTCTCTGATAACGTCCCTCTGTCTCCCTCAGACTAAGTGACCCATACATCTCTCTGATAACGTCCCTCTGTCTCCCTCAGACTAAGTGACCAACACATCTCTCTGATAACGTCCTTCCGTCTCCCTCAGACTAAGTGACCCATACATCTCTCTGATAACGTCCTTCTGTCTCCCTCAGACTAAGTGACCCATACATCTCTCTGATAACGTCCTTCTGTCTCCCTCAGACTAAGTGACCCATACATCTCTCTGATAACGTCCTTCTGTCTCCCTCAGACTAAGTGACCCATACATCTCTCTGATAACGTCCTTCTGTCTCCCTCAGACTAAGTGACCCATACATCTCTCTGATAACGTCCCTCTGTCTCCCTCAGACTAAGTGACCCATACATCTCTCTGATAACGTCCTTCTGTCTCCCTCAGACTAAGTGACCCACACATCTCTCTGATAACGTCCTTCTGTCTCCCTCAGACTAAGTGACCCATACATCTCTCTGATAACGTCCCTCTGTCTCCCTCAGACTAAGTGACCCACACATCTCTCTGATAACGTCCTTCTGTCTCCCTCAGACTAAGTGACCCATACATCTCTCTGATAACGTCCTTCTGTCTCCCTCAGACTAAGTGACCCATACATCTCTCTGATAACGTCCCTCTGTCTCCCTCAGACTAAGTGACCCATACATCTCTCTGATAACGTCCTTCTGTCTCCCTCAGACTAAGTGACCCATACATCTCTCTGATAACGTCCTTCTGTCTCCCTCAGACTAAGTGACCCACACATCTCTCTGATAACGTCCTTCTGTCTCCCTCAGACTAAGTGACCCATACATCTCTCTGATAACGTCCCTCTGTCTCCCTCAGACTAAGTGACCCATACATCTCTCTGATAACGTCCTTCTGTCTCCCTCAGACTAAGTGACCCATACATCTCTCTGATAACGTCCTTCTGTCTCCCTCAGACTAAGTGACCCATACATCTCTCTGATAACGTCCTTCTGTCTCCCTCAGACTAAGTGACCCATACATCTCTCTGATAACGTCCTTCTGTCTCCCTCAGACTAAGTGACCCATACATCTCTCTGATAACGTCCTTCTGTCTCCCTCAGACTAAGTGACCCATACATCTCTCTGATAACGTCCTTCTGTCTCCCTCAGACTAAGTGACCCATACATCTCTCTGATAACGTCCTTCTGTCTCCCTCAGACTAAGTGACCCACACATCTCTCTGATAACGTCCTTCTGTCTCCCTCAGACTAAGTGACCCATACATCTCTCTGATAACGTCCCTCTGTCTCCCTCAGACTAAGTGACTCATACATCTCTGATAACGTCCTTCTGTCTCCCTCAGACTAAGTGACCCATACATCTCTCTGATAACGTCCTTCTGTCTCCCTCAGACTAAGTGACCCATACATCTCTCTGATAACGTCCTTCTGTCTCCCTGAGACTAAGTGACCCATACATCTCTCTGATAACGTCCTTCTGTCTCCCTCAGACTAAGTGACCCATACATCTCTCTGATAACGTCCTTCTGTCTCTCTCAGACTAAGTGACCCATACATCTCTGTGATAACGTCCTTCTGTCTCCCTTAGACTAAGTGACCCATACATCTCTCTGATAACGTCCTTCTGTCTCCCTCAGACTCAGTGACCCATACATCTCTGTGATAACGTCCTTCTGTCTCTCTCAGACTAAGTGACCCATACATCTCTCTGATAACGTCCTTCTGTCTCCCTCAGACTAAGTGACCCATACATCTCTCTGATAACGTCCCTCTGTCTCCCTCAGACTAAGTGACCCACACATCTCTCTGATAACGTCCTTCTGTCTCCCTCAGACTAAGTGACCCATACATCTCTCTGATAACGTCCTTCTGTCTCCCTCAGACTAAGTGACCCATACATCTCTCTGATAACGTCCTTCTGTCTCCCTCAGACTAAGTGACCCACACATCTCTGATAACGTCCTTCTGTCTCCCTCAGACTAAGTGACCCATACATCTCTCTGATAACGTCCTTCTGTCTCCCTCAGACTAAGTGACCCAAACATCTCTGATAACGTCCTTCTGTCTCTCTCAGACTAAGTGACCCACACATCTCTCTGATAACGTCCTTCTGTCTCCCTCAGACTAAGTGACCCATACATCTCTCTGATAACGTCCTTCTGTCTCCCTCAGACTAAGTGACCCATACATCTCTCTGATAACGTCCTTCTGTCTCCCTGAGACTAAGTGACCCATACATCTCTCTGATAACGTCCTTCTGTCTCCCTCAGACTAAGTGACCCATACATCTCTCTGATAACGTCCTTCTGTCTCCCTCAGACTAAGTGACCCATACATCTCTGATAACGTCCTTCTGTCTCTCTCAGACTAAGTGACCCACACATCTCTCTGATAACGTCCTTCTGTCTCCCTGAGACTAAGTGACCCATACATCTCTCTGATAACGTCCTTCCGTCTCCCTCAGACTAAGTGACCCATACATCTCTCTGATAACGTCCTTCTGTCTCCCTCAGACTAAGTGACCCATACATCTCTCTGATAACGTCCTTCTGTCTCCCTCAGACTAAGTGACCCACACATCTCTCTGATAACGTCCTTCTGTCTCCCTCAGACTAAGTGACCCATACATCTCTCTGATAACGTCCTTCTGTCTCCCTCAGACTAAGTGACCCATACATCTCTCTGATAACGTCCTTCTGTCTCCCTCAGACTAAGTGACCCATACATCTCTCTGATAATGTCCCTCTGTCTCCCTCAGACTAAGTGACCCACACATCTCTCTGATAACGTCCTTCCGTCTCTAGTTGCCTGAGAAAGTCTGTTGCATCACGTTTCTCCAACTGACCACATGACTGGACAATATCGGTCAAGGCTAGGTGGACATCTTTAGCCATATTTCTGGCATCCCCACATATATAAACGTGACCGTTTTCCTGTGTAAATGAGACAAAATTTTCACAGAATAACAGGATTTTTTTTTTTAAAAGGCACAAAATAACATGCAATATTTTACTTCAAATCAATCTTGAATAAAACAAGACGTCCATGAGACATGGTTATATATTAACAGCATTTTGCGATCATCATGCAGATATATTCACTTTGAAAGCTTTATAATAATACCATATAGCTGGTTATTTTTGCAGGGGTGATATTTTCGCTTATTCGAGGGTCATATAGACGTGATCGCAAAAATTTGATCCGTACGATAATACATATGTATGACAAGCGTAAATATTTTCCACGATATAAATGACAATATTAATTGGCATCGTCATAATCTACATTTGAATGTAAGGAAATTGATGCTGTCCATTTATAAATATAAACACATAAACTTCACAGCTAGCTCATTTTGGTTATAAAAAAGTAATTATCATTTATTTTAATGACAAATGTTTACCACAATAAAATTGATGATCATACAAAAAAAAAAAAAAAAAAAATTAGTGACATTAATCTACATATTAACAAAAAGATGGCGTTAAGAATCTAAAGGCAAGAAAACAGTATGTACAATGTACAAGAAGCATGCTGGGTATTGATAAACCCTACTGGCCCCCGCTTAAAATAGTAACAGTGACCTTGACCCAAAAACCCTGATACTCGAGCTTGATCTGTAGCTATTCATACTGAAGTTACATATCAACTTTCACAAACATACCTTGAAGTATGGCTAAAGAAAGTGAGGAAAACTGAGTGGGCCGAATGACAAACGGACATACAGACAAAGATTGACTTATGGGGTGTAGTTTTTTGTCTGTGAACTTGCGGGGTACAACACACAAGTTTTAATTAGCTATGGACATCACATTTAACTTCCGTTTATTCCGTCGCTTAAAAGCACATGCGCAATGAGGTTTAATGATGAATTATGGGGAAAAACACAAAATTACATTAAATTTCATCTCCTATAGGCGACTGAGATATTTGCGCAGAATGAATTGTTAATTCACCCCACAAGTATATCTGAGTGAGTATGGATAGACAGACGGACAGACGGACGGACGGACGGACGGAGAGGAAACCGATAGTCCCCCTAGTTTCTCTGGTAGGTGACTAACAAATAGCTAAACATGCCGGAGGTCAGGATTAGGGTTAAAGGAACGACCAAAATTAAATCAAATTTGAAGAAATTATATCTAATTAAAATCTAAATATTTATTCTCACTCTGTTACATGAACATCTAACGACATCGCATAAGGGGTCACGTTCTGGTGACCTTTGTTATCTCAACATTCACTTTCAGGTCGAATTGTCAATTTTTTTATGTCATCGCGATCTCACCCATCACATCATGCATCTGAAGCTTACCATTTCGGTACCGCATGTATATAGCTATATGCTTCGTGGGACGGAATGACTTGAAACAGATTAACAGATAATGCAAGCTAATGCACTCTAGTCATGCTTTTTCACACCAACAAAATTCTAGATTTTCAGGTGACTTCCGTAATACCTTGGTTAGCAGTTCCCAGATCAGGCCGCAATCCTCTCTTAGAAGATCTTGGACATAAACCTTCCTGTCTTGATCCCGGGAAAAAGCCACTCTCATGGAAAGGACCTGTTCTCTGCTGAATTTCTCTGTAACCATAAAATGTACCAGTATATAAATTATGTATTTCATTCTGATGAATTATTTTGATATGGCATTTATGTCAAAATGAATACCACAGGATTTTTGTCTGGCTAACAAAAAGAAATATAATTAGCAACCATTTGAACATAAAGAACAGCTGGCCCAGTGTTTATAATATTTTGTCTCTGGGTCTCTTTGTTACAGATAGGAAGTTGTTTATATATGTTTTAATATATTTGGTCATTGTGGCCTTGAAAGTAGCGTCATGCAGTTCGACCAATTTTGATAACACTCCATCAATCCATCAAGACCATCTTTTGCAGTTATCTTTGACTTCTGACTGACAAAAAAAAAAGACCACTTGGTCACGAAGATCTCAAAATCACTGCAGGCAAGTTAGAGCTGAATCCCACTGGTGAAACATGAAAAGAAGTTGTTCAAGAAGGCCAAGGCGGCCATCTTGGATTTCAGACATATCAGAAATATAACAACACTTGGCCAGGACCATTTAAGGTAATTCACCAAGAACTTAAAGTAAAGGGAGATAACTACCAATAAGTAGCGCACTTATCAAAGGTCTCACACAGCTAATTATTTCACTATATGTTATTACCAATGACACCATCCCCTCAATCGCTCATTTGAAGTTCAAATATTGGAAAATTTATATCAAATTAAAGTTTGAAAATTTCTCTACCAGAAAAATGATGTTATTGGATAAGTTTAATAGCATATAAGAGCTCACCAGTACTTGGAAGACAGTAACCCTGATATCTACAGTGGACAGGGGAACCCCCACCTGGGGAATTCCCGACTTTTTACACCTAGAATCCTACACGTTTCTATTTATACCAGGAGTGTATATTTTTGATTTTTAGAATCTCAAGACCCTACTCATTATTCTCGTATATAGAAAGTACCCATTGCGTGTGTTATATACTCAGAAAATAGCTACAAACCCAAGAAACACATTATCTTCAGGGACTTAGTTCAGGTGAAACACTAGCTGATTGGCTGAATTAGTCGTGTGAGACCTCAAAGCATGATTACAGAATGACTCACCCAACTCCTCTCTGTACAGGAAATCCCCAAGCTTGTGTCTGCAGCCATAATACACATGGATTTTCCCTTTTTCTTCACTGACCTCTGTAATAAAGAAATCTTCAGGATTAATTGTGCTCTATAATCTCTGATGTCAAATTTAACAGAGGAATACATCGAGGTAATGTTACAGTAAGACCTATGTTCTCTAGTTCTCCTAGTCACATTGGCTCCAAAATTATAATCCTCTCAGATTTGTTTAAAAAAATGTTGTGAAAGTGGAAAAGAATAGGTCGCCTAACTACTAGCTCGTGCAGGCTAAGGGAATTTCCCTTTAGCATAATGGTAGGATGCCAGAGCAAGGTAAAAGTGGCTAGTATAGGTCACATTACTAGCTCAGGCTTGGAGGAATTACCCTTTAGCCTTAGTGGTAGAATGCATAACTTGACAACCAATGGTAACTGGTTGAACTTGAGAGTCTATACTGTATAAAGTTTGATGACGTACCTCTATCCTGTATAAAGTTTAATGACGTACCTCTATCCTGTATAAAGTGTGATGACGTACTTCTATCCTATATAAAGTTTGATGACGTACCTCTATCCTATATAAAGTTTGATGACGTACCTCTATCCTGTATAAAGTTTGGTGACGTACCTCTATCCTATATAAAGTGTGATGACGTACCTCTATCCTATATAAAGTTTGATGACGTACCTCTATCCTATATAAAGTTTGATGACGTACCTCTATCCTGTATAAAGTTTGGTGACGTACCTCTATCCTATATAAAGTGTGATGACGTACCTCTATCCTATATAAAGTTTGATGACGTACCTCTATCCTATATAAAGTTTGATGATGTACCTCTATCCTGTATAAAGTTTGATGACGTACCTCTATCCTGTATAAAGTTTGACGACGTACCTCTATCTTTCCTGTAAAAAGTTTGATGACGTACCTCTATCCTATATAAAGTTTGATGACGTACCTCTATCCTATATAAAGTTTGATGACATACCTCTATCCTATATAAAGTTTGATGACGTACCTCTATCCTATATAAAGTGTGATGACGTACCTCTATCCTGTATAAAGTTTGATGAAGTACCTCTATCCTGTATAAAGTTTGATGACATACCTCTATCCTGTATAAAGTTTGATGACGTACCTCTATCCTATTTAAAGTTTGATGACGTACCTCTATCCTATATAAAGTTTGATGACGTACCTCTATCCTGTATAAAGTTTGATGACGTACCTCTATCCTATATAAAGTGTGATGACGTACCTCTATCCTGTATAAAGTTTGATGAAGTACCTCTATCCTGTATAAAGTTTGATGACATACCTCTATCCTATATAAAGTTTGATGACGTACCTCTATCCTGTATCAAGTTTGATGACGTACCTCTATCCTGTATAAAGTTTGATGACATACCTCTATCCTATATAAAGTTTGATGATGTACCTCTATCCTGTATAAAGTTTGATGATGTACCTCTATCCTATATAAAGTTTGATGACGTACCTCTATCCTGTATAAAGTTTGATGACGTACCTCTATCCTATATAAAGTGTGATGACGTACCTCTATCCTGTATAAAGTTTGATGAAGTACCTCTATCCTGTATAAAGTTTGATGACATACCTCTATCCTATATAAAGTTTGATGACGTACCTCTATCCTGTATCAAGTTTGATGACGTACCTCTATCCTGTATAAAGTTTGATGACATACCTCTATCCTATATAAAGTTTGATGATGTACCTCTATCCTGTATAAAGTTTGATGATGTACCTCTATCCTATATAAAGTTTGATGACGTACCTCTATCCTATATAAAGTTTGATGACGTACCTCTATCCTATATAAAGTTTGATGACGTACCTCTATCCTGTATAAAGTTTGATGACGTACCTCTATCCTGTATAAAGTTTGATGACGTACCTCTATCCTGTACACAGTTTGATGACGTACCTCTATCCTGTACACAGTTTGATGATGTACCTCTATCCTGTATAAAGTTTGATGGCGTACCTCTATCCTATATAAAGTTTGATGACGTACCTCTATCCTGTATAAAGTTTGATGACGTACCTCTATCCTGTACACAGTTTGATGACGTACCTCTATCCTGTACACAGTTTGATGATGTACCTCTATCCTGTATAAAGTTTGATGGCGTACCTCTATCCTATATAAAGTTTGATGACGTACCTCTATCCTGTATAAAGTTTGATGACGTACCTCTATCCTGTACACAGTTTGATGACGTACCTCTATCCTATATAAAGTTTGATGACGTACCTCTATCCTGTACACAGTTTGATGACGTACCTCTATCCTGTACACAGTTTGATGACGTACCTCTATCCTGTATAAAGTTTGATGGCGTACCTCTATCCTATATAAAGTTTGATGACGTACCTCTATCCTGTATAAAGTTTGATGACGTACCTCTATCCTGTATAAAGTTTGATGACGTACCTCTATCCTGTATAAAGTTTGAAGACGTACCTCTATCCTGTACACAGTTTGATGACGTACCTCTATCCTGTACACAGTTTGATGATGTACCTCTATCCTATATAAAGTTTGATGACGTACCTCTATCCTATATAAAGTTTGATGACGTACCTCTATCCTGTATAAAGTTTGATGACGTACCTCTATCCTGTACACAGTTTGATGACGTACCTCTATCCTGTACACAGTTTGATGATGTACCTCTATCCTGTATAAAGTTTGATGACGTACCTCTATCCTATATAAAGTTTGATGACGTACCTCTATCCTATATAAAGTTTGATGACGTACCTCTATCCTGTATAAAGTTTGATGACGTACCTCTATCCTGTATAAAGTTTGATGACATACCTCTATCCTGCATAAAGTTTGATGACGTACCTCTATCCTGTATAAAGTTTGATGACGTACCTCTATCCTGTATAAAGTTTGATGACGTACCTCTATCTATCCTATATAAAGCTTGATGACATACCTCTATCCTGTATAAAGTTTGATGACGTACCTCTATCCTGTATAAAGTGTGATGACGTACCTCTATCCTGTATAAAGTTTGATGACGTACCTCTATCCTGTATAAAGTTTGATGACGTACCTCTATCTTTCCTGTATAAAGTTTGATGACGTACCTCTTTCCTGTATAAAGGCCCTAAAGGGAGCGATTCCTGTTCCTGGCCCTATCAGAATCACTGGCTTGCTGTGGTTGTCAGGGAGACGGAAGTCTGGGTTACGACTTACAAACACGGGGCATGACTGACCGACCTTGACACGATCTTGTAGGTGTGTGGTGGTAACGCCCTCGCGACCTAAAGAGAGTGTCTTGTAACGTAGAACTGCCATACATACACAGACAGTCGCAGAATCCTGGAAAGACATACCGTGGAACTTCGTTAACTCGAAACTCGGAAAACTCGAATACTCCGCTTAACTCGAAGTAGTTCGTCAGTACTGGCCGAATTCTCTCTTTATCCTATTAAAAAAACTCGGAAAACTCGAATTCGGAAAACTGAAAAACTCGGATAATACGAATTGAAATTTGGTCCCAACAATAAAAATCCTACTTGAAATGGCAAAACTACACCAAACTACGAGTGGCAGAATGAAATATTACATATACATTTACATGAATTCACCAATCTTTACACTGAACTGATGAGCGACAGAGCGGAGTTATAATGATTATATAATGTTGACAAATATTGACCAAACTTTGTACCAAAAATAATGACAACTCGCTTAATTCGAACACTCTGATAACTTGAAGTTTTTTCATGGTCCCGTCGAGTTCGAGTTAACAAAGTTCCACTGTATTTGTAACAAGCAGATTTAAAACAAAACATTTTACAGGTACAATGTATGTTTGAAATTTTTAGTGTCTACTAAAGGGATATATCTTATCTAAGCTTTTCAAAGTTTTGTTTTGCATTCATCACACTGTGAACGGCCAGTGTAATTTGGAGTTTAGATTTCCTGGCGGTAGCAGGTGGCAACCTCAATTTTCCACATACGAGATACCCGTGTCATGCTTACTAGAACCATTTTGATGGTACAAGATCTATAAATAACACAAAATTTTATAAAATTCATAATATATCAAAATTTGGAAAAATAATCATACAGCAGTGAAGTTGTTAATCTGAAGGTTTCTACTACTTTCTCGGAAAGTCAGAGTTAGATTTTAAAATGATTGGCCTGCTCTGGTAACATCTTGTATGGTAAAAGAAATGATTGATATTTCGATATAATTTTTGTTATGTGTGTTTTCTTTCCACAACGTATTGAATAGTTGAATAGTAG
Organism: Pecten maximus; assembly: GCF_902652985.1. Lineage (NCBI taxonomy): Eukaryota > Metazoa > Mollusca > Bivalvia > Pectinida > Pectinidae > Pecten > Pecten maximus. The sequence goes on along the minus strand of NC_047032.1, from coordinate 3,076,496 downwards.
AAAACACACTTGAGAGTGGGTTCTCCCCCCCCCCCCCCCCCCCCCCCCCCCCCCCCCCCCCCTTTCATTATGGCAGGAATTCTTATGTTAGTCGTCCCAAATCGGATCTTTTTTAAAGGCCCATAAAGCATCATAGAAACCTTTGGATTATGAAGTTAAATGCCAGAACTGTATCATGCAAATGACCAGAATCTCATGATCATCTCTATATCATTAGTAAATGAATGACAAGTTTGTTTGTTTGTTTTTGTTTAACGTCCTATTAACAGCCAGGGTCATTTAAGGACGTGCCAGGTTTAGAGGTGGAGGAAAGCCGGAGTACCCGGAGAAAAACCACCGACCTATGGTCAGTACCTGGCAACTGTCCCACGTAGGCTTCAAATTCGCAACCCAGAGGTGGAGGGCTAGTGTTAAAGTGTTGGGACACCTTTTACCACTCGGCCACCGCGGCCCCCACGAGTAACCCTGTGGATCAATCATTTTCTGGTAGGGTTCGCAGCTTGCTTTTACGTAAATTAATATTTCATGAAAAAAAATTTGAATAGAAAACTGAACACTTAATTAAACAAAATTAATATTACAGTATACCAAGTCACTCAAGGTTACAGCACACTAAAGGGAATGTTGATCAGTATCAATCAAACTGACAACAAATTTATAGAAATAAAATTTGTTGAAATTGAACATCAAACTGACACCAGGACATGGGTATTGAATTTAACCTAACCTTTACGGGAGAAGAGGATATAGAGTAATATCTTGGTTGAAGTGGTTTCAGACAGGGCAGTAGTTGATGAGGAGTCAAGGTCGCTGGCCAGAAATCCTGAAAGACATCTCTTACTTCTCTCACTGTCAGGTAGTGCTGGAGGGCATGATTAGACCTTCCTGTCTGAAAGGTCAAGGTCAGTGGTGTAAACAAGGGCAAAGATGTGTTACAATTATAGCTATCCACCAATATTCCAAAACTCGGAAAAATACATGGTCCTATATACCACCTACCCCTGTCTGTAGTAACCATACCACCTACCTCTGTCTGTAGTAACCATACCACCTACCCTGTCTGTAGTAACTCTACCACCTACCCCTGTCTGTAGTAACCATACCACCTACCCCTGTCTGTAGTAACCATACCACCTACCCTCTGTCTGTAGTAACCATACCACCTACCCCTGTCTGTAGTAACCATACCACCTACCTCTGTCTGTAGTAACCATACCACCTACCTCTGTCTGTAGTAACCATACCACCTACCTCTGTCTGTAGTAACCATACCACCTACCTCTGTCTGTAGTAACCATACCACCTACCCCTGTCTGTAGTAACCATACCACCTACCTCTGTCTGTAGTAACCATACCACCTACCTCTGTCTGTAGTAACAATGATACCACCTACCTCTGTCTGTAGTAACCATACCACCTACCACATTTCTGTAGTAACCATGATACCACCTACCTCATGGTCCTGTAGTAACCATGATCCAACCTATACCTCTGTCTGTAGTAACCATACCACCTACCCCTGTCTGTAGTAACCCATCCCACCTACCCCTGTCTGTAGTAACCATACCACCTACCCCTGTCTGTAGTAACTCTACCACCTACCCCTGTCTGTAGTAACCATACCACCTACTTCTGTCTGTAGTAACCATACCACCTACCCCTATCTGTAGTAACCATACCACTTACCCCTGTCTGTAGTAACCATACAACCTACCTTCTGTCTGTAGTAACCATACCACCTACCCCTATCTGTAGTAACCATACCACTTACCCCTATCTGTAGTAACCATACCACTTACCTCTGTCTGTAGTAACCATACCACCTACCCCTGTCTGTAGTAACCATGATACCACCTACCTCTGTCTGTAGTAACCATACCACCTACCCCTGTCTGTAGTAACCATACCACCTACCTCTGTCTGTAGTAACCATACCACCTACCCTCTGTCTGTAGTAACCATACCACCTACCCCTGTCTGTAGTAACAATGATACCACCTACCTCTGTCTGTAGTAACAATGTTACCACCTACCCCTGTCTGTAGTAACAATACCACCTACCTCTGTCTGTAGTAACCATACCACCTACCTCTGTCTGTAGTAACCATACCACCTACCCCTGTCTGTAGTAACCATACCACCTACCTCTGTCTGTAGTAACCATACCACCTATCTCTGTCTGTAGTAACCATACCACCTACCCTCTGTCTGTAGTAACCATACCACCTACCCCTGTCTGTAGTAACCATACCACCTACCTCTGTCGTAGTAACCATACCACCTACCTCTGTCTGTAGTAACAATGATACCACCCTACCTCTGTCTGTAGTAACCATACCACCTACCCGCTGTTCTGTTATTAACCATACCACCTCCCCCTTGTCTGTAGAACCATACCAACCTAACACCGGTGCTGTAGGTAACCTACCACCTACCTCGTCGTGTTAGTAACCATACCCACAACCTTAATACCACTACTCTGTTCTGTAGTAACCATACCACCTACCATCCTGTCTATAGTTAACCATACCAACTACCTCTGTCTCGTAGTAACCACTACCACCTACCACTGTCTGTAGTAACCGATACCACCTACCCTTCTGTCTGTAGTAACCATACCACCTACCCTCTGTCCGTAGTAACCCATGATACCCCTACCTCTGTCTGTAGTAACCATACCACCTACCTCTGTCTGTAGTAACCATACCACCTACCCCTGTCTGTAGTAACCATACCACCTACCCCTGTCTGTAGTAACCATACCACCTACCTCTGTCTGTAGTAACCATACCACCTACCCCTGTCTGTAGTAACCATACCACCTACCCCTGTCTGTAGTAACCATGATACCACCTACCTCTGTCTGTAGTAACAATACCACCTACCTCTGTCTGTAGTAACCATACCACCTACCTCTGTCTGTAGTAACCATACCACCTACCCTGTCTGTAGTAACCATACCACCTACCCCTGTCTGTAGTAACCAAACCACCTACCTCTGTCTGTAGTAACCATACCACCTACCTCTGTCTGTAGTAACCATATCACCTACCCTCTGTCTGTAGTAACCATACCACCTACCTCTGTCTGTAGTAACCATACCACCTACCCCTGTCTGTAGTAACCATACCACCTACCTCTGTCTGTAGTAATAATGATACCACCTACCTCTGTCTGTAGTAACCATACCACCTACCTCTGTCTGTAGTAACCATACCACCTACCCTGTCTGTAGTAACCATACCACCTACCCCTGTCTGTAGTAACCATACCACCTACCTCTGTCTGTAGTAACCATACCACCTACCCTGTCTGTAGTAACCATACCACCTACCCTCTGTCTGTAGTAACCATACCACCTACCCCTGTCTGTAGTAACCATACCACCTACCTCTGTCTGTAGTAACCATACCACCTACCCCTGTCTGTAGTAACCATACCACCTACCTCTGTCTGTAGTAACCATACCACCTACCTCTGTCTGTAGTAACCATACCACCTACCCCTGTCTGTAGTAACCATACCACCTACCCTCTGTCTGTAGTAACCATACCACCTACCTCTGTCTGTAGTAACCATACCACCTACCCGTCTGTAGTAACCATACCACCTACCTCTGTCTGTAGTAACCATACCACCTACCTCTGTCTGTAGTAACCATACCACCTACCTCTGTCTAGTAACCATACCACCTTACCCTCTGTCTGTAGTAACCATACCCCTACCCCTGTTGTCTGTAGTAACCATACACCTATACCCTCTGTCTGTAGTAACCATACCACCTACCTCTGTCCTGTAGTAACTATACCACCCTACCCCTCTTTGTCTGTAGTAACCTCTACCACCTCCCCTTTGTCTGTAGTAACCATCACCACCTACCCCTGTCTTAGTTGTAGCTAACAATACCACCTACCTCTGTTCTTGTAGTAACTCATACCACCTACTCATGTCTGTAGTAACCATACCAACTACCCTCTGTCTGTAGTAACCTATACCACCTATCCCTTGTCTGTTATGTAACCATAACACCTTACCTCAGTCTGTCGTAACCATACCACCTTACTTCTGTCTGTAGTAACCATACCACCTACCTCTGTCTTGTAGATAACAATACCACCTTACCTCTGTCTGTAGTAACACATACCACCCTACCCCTGTCTGTAGTAACCATACCACCTACCTCTGTCTGTAGTAACCATACCACCTACCTCTGTCTGTAGTAACCATACCACCTACCCTGTCTGTAGTAACCATACCACCTACCCCTGTCTGTAGTAACCATACCACCTACCCCTGTCTGTAGTAACCATACCACCTACCTCTGTCTGTAGTAACCATACCACCTACCCCTGTCTGTAGTAACCATACCACCTACCCCTGTCTGTAGTAACCATACCACCTACCCCTGTCTGTAGTAACCATACCACCTACCCCTGTCTGTAGTAACCATACCACCTACCCTCTGTCTGTAGTAACCATACCACCTACCCTCTGTCTGTAGTAACCATACCACCTACCTCTGTCTGTAGTAACCATACCACCTACCCCTGTCTGTAGTAACCCATACCACCTACTCCTGTCTGTAGTAACCATACCACCTACCTCTGTCTGTAGTAACCATACCACCTACCTCTGTCTGTAGTAAACCATACCACCTACCTCTGTCTGTAGTAACCATACCACCTACCCCTGTCTGTAGTAACCATACCACCTACCTCTGTCTGTAGTAACCATACCACCTACCCTGTCTGTAGTACCATACCACCTACCTCTGTCTGTAGTAACATACCACCTACCTCTGTCTGTAGTAACCATACCACCTACCCCTGTCTGTAGTAAACCATACCACCTACCTCTGTCCTGTAGTAACCATATACCACCTACCCTCTGTCTGTAGTAACCATACCACCTACCTCTGTCTGTAGTAACCATACCACCTACCTCTGTCTGTAGTAACCATACCACCTACCCCTGTCTGTAGTAACCATACCACCTACCCCTGTCTGTAGTAACCATACCACCTACCTCTGTCTGTAGTAACCATACCACCTACCCTGTCTGTAGTAACCATACCACCTACCCCTGTCTGTAGTAACCATACCACCTACCTCTGTCTGTAGTAACTCTACCACCTACCCTGTCTGTAGTAACCATACCACCTACCTCTGTCTGTAGTAACCATACCACCTACCCCTGTCTGTAGTAACCATACCACCTACCTCTGTCTGTAGTAACCATACCACCTACCCTAACCTACCCCTGTCTGTAGTAACAAACCACCTACCTCTGTCTGTAGTAACCATACCACCTACCCCTGTCTGTAGTAACCATACCACCTACCCTCTGTCTGTAGTAACCATACCACCTACCCTGTCTGTAGTAACCATACACATACCCTCTGTCTGTAGTAACCATACCACCTACCCCTGTCTGTAGTAACCATACCACCTACCCTCGTCTGTAGTTAACCATACCACCTACCCTCTGTCTGTAGTAACCATACCACCTACCTCTGTCTGTAGTAATCATACCACCTACCCTCTGTCTGTAGTAACCTATACCACCTACCCTGTCTGTAGTAACCATACCACCTACCTCTGTCTGTAGTAACCATACCACCTACCCTCGTCTGTAGTAACCATTACCACCTACCCTCTGTCTGTAGTAACCATATACCACCTACCTCTGTCTGTAGTAACCATACCACCTACCCTCTGTCTAGTAGTAACCATACCACCTACCCCTGTCTGTAGTAAACCATACCACCACCTACCTCTGTCTGTAGTAACCATACCACCTACCTCTGTCTGTAGTAAATGATACCACCTACCCCTGTCTGTAGTAACATACCACCTACCCCTGTCTGTAGTAACCATACCACCTACCCCTGTCTGTAGTAACCATACCACCTACCTCTGTCTGTAGTAACCATACCACCTACCCCTGTCTGTAGTAACCATACCACCTACCCTGTCTGTAGTAACCATACCACATACCTCTGTCTGTAGTAACTCTACCACCTACCCCTGTCTGTAGTAATCATACCACCTACCTCTGTCTGTAGTAACCATACCACCTACCTCTGTCTGTAGTAACCATACCACCTACCCCTGTCTGTAGTAACCATACCACCTACCCCTGTCTGTAGTAACCATACCATCTACCTCTGTCTGTAGTAACTCTACCACCTACCCCTGTCTGTAGTAACCATGATACCACCTACCCCTGTCTGTAGTAACCATACCACCTACCCCTGTCTGTAGTAACCATACCACCTACCTCTGTCTGTAGTAACCATACCACCTACCCCTGTCTGTAGTAACCATACCACCTACCCCTGTCTGTAGTAACCATACCACCTACCTCTGTCTGTAGTAACCATACCACCTACCCTCTGTCTGTAGTAACCATACCACCTACCTCTGTCTGTAGTAACCATACCACCTACCCGTCTGTAGTAACCATACCACCTACCCTCTGTCTGTAGTAACCATACCACCTACCCCTGTCTGTAGTAACCATACCACCTACCTCTGTCTGTAGTAACCATACCACCTACCCCTGTCTGTAGTAACCATACCACCTACCCCTGTCTGTAGTAACCATACCACCTACCTCTGTCTGTAGTAACCATACCACCTACCCCTGTCTGTAGTAACCATACCACCTACCTCTGTCTGTAGTAACCATACCACCTACCCTGTCTGTAGTAACCATACCACCTACCCCTGTCTGTAGTAACCATACCACCTACCCCTGTCTGTAGTAACCATACCACCTACCCCTGTCTGTAGTAACCATACCACCTACCCGTCTGTAGTAACCATACCACCTACCTCTGTCTGTAGTAACCATACCACCTACCCCTGTCTGTAGTAACCATACCACCTACCCCTGTCTGTAGTAACATACCACCTACCCCTGTCTGTAGTAACCATACCACCTACCCCTGTCTGTAGTAACATACCACCTACCCCTGTCTGTAGTAACCATACCACCTACCCTCTGTCTGTAGTAACAATGATACCACCTACCTCTGTCTGTAGTAATAATGATACCACCTACCTCTGTCTGTAGTAACCATACCACCTACCCCTGTCTGTAGTAACCATACCACCTACCCCTGTCTGTAGTAACCATACCACATACCTCTGTCTGTAGTAACTCTACCACCTACCCCCGTCTGTAGTAATCATACCACCTACCTCTGTCTGTAGTAACCATACCACCTACCTCTGTCTGTAGTAACCATACCACCTACCTCTGTCTGTAGTAACCATACCACCTACCCCTGTCTGTAGTAACCATACCACCTACCCCTGTCTGTAGTAACCATACCACCTACCCCTGTCTGTAGTAACCATACCACCTACCTCTGTCTGTAGTAACCATACCACCTACCTCTGTCTGTAGTAACCATACCACCTACCCCTGTCTGTAGTAACCATACCACCTACCTCTGTCTGTAGTAACCATACCACCTACCCTCTGTCTGTAGTAACCATACCACCTACCCCTGTCTGTAGTAACCAATACCACCTACCCCTGTCTGTAGTAACCATACCACCTACCCCTGTCTGTAGTAACCATACCACCTACCCCTGTCTGTAGTAACCATACCACCTACCTCTGTCTGTAGTAACCATACCACCTACCCCTGTCTGTAGTAACCAAACCACCTACCTCTGTCTGTAGTAACCATACCACCTACCCCTGTCTGTAGTAACCATACCACCTACCCCTGTCTGTAGTAACCATACCACCTACCTCTGTCTGTAGTAACCATACCACCTACCCCTGTCTGTAGTAACCCCCCATCTACCCGTCTTAGAAACAATCCACCTACTCGTCTGTGAAAACTAAAACCCCCCTTCTGAGACCATACCACCTACCCTGCTGTAGAAACCCAAAACCACCTACCTTGTCTGTAGAAACAACCCACCCCCCTTTTCTGTCTGTAAACCACCTTTTCCCCCTGTTGTAGTAACATACCATTCCCCCTCTGAGAACCAATTACCACCTCCCCTCGTCTTTTAGAAACTTACCCCCCTACCCCGTCTTTAGTACCAAACCTCTACCCCGTCTGTAGTAACCAACCACCACCCCGTCGGTAGTAAAATCCCCCTCCCCGTTTATAACCATACCATTCCCCCTGTCTGTATAAAAATACCACCTCCCTCTGTTGTGTAACTTACCCCTCCCTGTCTGTAGTAACCATACCACCCCCCCCGTCTGTAGTAACCTACCACCTACCCCTTTTGAGAACCTACCACTCCTGTCTGTGTCCATCCACCTCCTCTGCTGTAGTAACCATACCACCTACCCCTGTCTGTAGTAACCATACCACCTACCCCTGTCTGTAGTAACCATACCACCTACCCTGTCTGTAGTAACCATACCACCTACCCCTGTCTGTAGTAACCATACCACCTACCCCTGTCTGTAGTAACCATACCACCTACCCCTGTCTGTAGTAACCATACCACCTACCTCTGTCTGTAGTAACCATACCACTACCCCTGTCTGTAGTAACCATACCACCTACCCTGTCTGTAGTAACCATACCACCTACCTCTGTCTGTAGTAACCATACCACCTACCTCTGTCTGTAGTAACCATACCACCTACCTCTGTCTGTAGTAACCATACCACCTACCCCTGTCTGTAGTAACCATACCACCTACCCTCTGTCTGTAGTAACCATACCACCTACCCTCTGTCTGTAGTAACCACTACCACCTACCCCTGTCTGTAGTAAACCCATAACCAACCTACCTCTGTCTGTAGTAACCATACCACCTACCTCTGTCTGTAGTAACCATACCACCTACCCCTGTCTGTAGTAACCATACCACCTACCTCTGTCTGTAGTAACCATACCACCTACCTCTGTCTGTAGTAACCATACCACCTACCCCTGTCTGTAGTAACCATACCATCTACCTCTGTCTGTAGTAACTCTACCACCTACCCCTGTCTGTAGTAACCATGATACCACCTACCTCTGTCTGTAGTAACCATACCACCTACCTCTGTCTGTAGTAACCATACCACCTACCCCCGTCTGTAGTACCCATACCACCCTACCTCTGTCTGTAGTAACCATACCACCTACCCCTGTCTGTAGTAACCATACCACCTACCTCTGTCTGTAGTAACCATACCACCTACCTCTGTCTGTAGTAACCATACCACCTACCTCTGTCTGTAGTAACCATACCACCTACCTCTGTCTGTAGTAACCATACCACCTACCCCTGTCTGTAGTAACCATACCACCTACCTCTGTCTGTAGTAACCATACCACCTACCCCTGTCTGTAGTAACCATACCACCTACCCGTCTGTAGTAACCATACCACCTACCTCTGTCTGTAGTAACCATACCACCTACCCGTCTGTAGTAACCATACCACATACCTCTGTCTGTAGTAACGATACACCTACCTCCTGTCGTAGAACAATGAACCACCTACCTCTGTCTGTAGTAACCATACCACCTACCCTGTTCTGTAGTAACCATACCACACTACCTCCTGTCTGTAGTAACCATACCACCTACCTCTGTCTGTAGTAACCATACCACCCTACCTCTGTCTGTAGTAACCATACCAACCTACCCCTGTCTGTAGTAACCATACCACCTATCCCTGTCTGTAGTAACCATACCACCTACCCCTGTCTGTAGTAACCATACCACCTACCTCTGTCTGTAGTAACCATAACCACCTACCTCTGTCTGTAGTAACCATACCCACCTACCTCTGTCTGTAGTAACCATCCCACGCTACCCCTGTCTTTAGTAACCATACCACCTACCTCTGTCTGTAGTAACAATGATACCATCTACCTCTGTCTGTAGTAACCATACCACCTACCCCTGTCTGTAGTAACCATACCACCTACCTCTGTCTGTAGTAACCATACCACCTACCTCTGTCTGTATTAACCATACCACCTAACCCTGTCTGTAGTAACCATACCACCTACCTCTGTCTGTAGTACCGATACCACCTACCCCTGTCTGTAGAAACCATACCACCTACCTCTGTCTGTAGTAACCATACCACCTAACCCTGTCTATAGTAACCATACCACCTACCTCTGTCTGTAGTAACCATACCACCTACCTCTGTCTGTAGTAACCATACCACCTACCTCTGTCTGTAGTAACCATACCACCTACCCCTGTCTGTAGTAACCATACCACCTATTTCTGTCTGTAGTAACGATACCACCTACCCCTGTCTGTAGTAACCATACCACCTACCTCTGTCTGTAGTAACCATACCACCTACCTCTGTCTGTAGTAACCATACCACCTACCTCTGTCTGTAGTAACCATACCACCTACCCCTGTCTGTAGTAACCATACCACCTAACCCGGTCTGTAGTAACCATACCACTTACCTCTGTCTGTAGTAACCATACCACTTACCTCTGTCTGTAGTAACCATACCACTTACCTCTGTCTGTAGTAACCATACCACCTACCTCTGTCTGTAGTAACTCTACCACCTACCCCTGTCTGTAGTAACCATACCACCTACCCCTGTCTGTAGTAACCATACCACCTACCTCTGTCTGTAGTAACCATACCACTTACCTCTGTCTGTAGTAACAATGATACCACCTACCTCTGTCTGTAGTAACCATACCACATACCCCTGTCTGTAGTAACCATACCACCTACCTCTGTCTGTAGTAACAATGATAAAACCTACCCCTGTCTGTAGTAACAATGATACCACCTACGTCTGTCTGTAGTAATCATACCACCTACCCCTGTCTGTAGTAATCATACCACCTACCCCTGTCTGTAGTAACCATACCACCTAACCCTGTCTGTAGTAACCATACCACCTACCTCTGTCTGTAGTAACCATACCACCTACCTCTGTCTGTAGTAACCATACCACCTACCTCTGTCTGTAGTAACCATACCACCTACCTCTGTCTGCAGTAACCATACCACATACCCCTGTCTGTAGTAACCATACCACCTAACCCGGTCTGTAGTAACCATACCACCTACTTCTGTCTGTAGTAACAATGATACCACCTACCCCTGTCTGTAGTAACAATACCATCTACCTCTGTCTGTAGTAACCATACCACCTACCCCTGTCTGTAGTAACCATACCACCTACCCCAGTCTGTAGTAACAATACCACCTACCTCTGTCTGTAGTAACCATACCATCTACCCCTGTCTGTAGTAACCATACCACCTACCCCTGTCTGTAGTAACAATACCACCTACCTCTGTCTGTAGTAACTCTACCACCTACCCCTGTCTGTAGTAACCATACCATCTACCCCTGTCTGTAGTAACCATACCACCTACCCCTGTCTGTAGTAACCATACCACCTACCCCTGTCTGTAGTAACCATACCATCTACCCCTGTCTGTAGTAACAATACCACCTACCTCTGTCTGTAGTAACTCTACCACCTACCCCTGTCTGTAGTAACCATACCACCTACCCCTGTCTGTAGTAACCATACCACCTACCCCTGTCTGTAGTAACCATACCACCTTCCTCTGTCTGTAGTAACCATACCACCTACCTCTGTCTGTAGTAACCATACCACCTACCCCTGTCTGTAGTAACCATACCACCTACCTCTGTCTGTAGTAACCATACCACCTACCCCTGTCTGTAGTAATCATACCACCTACCCCTGTTTGTAGTAACCATACCACCTTCCCCTGTCTGTAGTAACCATACCACCTACCTCTGTCTGTAGTAACCATACCACCTACCCCTGTCTGTAGTAACCATACCACCTACCCCTGTCTGTAGTAACCATACCACCTATACCTCTGTCTGTAGTAACCATACCACCTACCCCTGTCTGTAGTAATCATACCACCTACCTCTGTCTGTAGTAACCATACCACCTACCTTTGTCTGTAGTAACCATACCACCTACCCCTGTCTGTAGTAACCATACCACCTACCCCTGTCTGTAGTAACCATACCACTTACCTCTGTCTGTAGTAACCATACCACCTACCTCTGTCTGTAGTAACCATACCACCTACCCCTGTCTGTAGTAACAATGATACCACCTACCCCTGTCTGTAGTAACCATACCACCTACCTCTGTCTGTAGTAACCATACCACCTACCTCTGTCTGTAGTAACCATACCACCTACCTCTGTCTGTAGTAACTATACCACCTACCCCTGTCTGTAGTAACCATACCACCTACCTCTGTCTGTAGTAACCATACCACCTACCCCTGTCTGTAGTAACAATGATACCACCTACCCCTGTCTGTAGTAACCATACCACCTACCTCTGTCTGTAGTAACCATACCACCTACCTCTGTCTGTAGTAACTATACCACCTACCCCTGTCTGTAGTAACCATACCACCTACCTCTGTCTGTAGTAACCATACCACCTACCCCTGTCTGTAGTAACCATACCACCTACCTCTGTCTGTAGTAACAATGATACCATCTACCCCTGTCTGTAGTAACCATACCACCTACCCCTGTCTGTAGTAACCATACCACCTACCCGTCTGTAGTAACCATACCACCTACCTCTGTCTGTAGTAACCATACCACCTACCTCTGTCTGTAGTAACCATACCACCTACCTCTGTCTGTAGTAACCATACCACCTACCTCTGTCTGTAGTAACCATACCACCTACCCCTGTCTGTAGTAACCATACCACCTACCCCTGTCTGTAGTAACCATACCACCTACCTGTCTGTAGTAACCATACCATCTACCCCTGTCTGTAGTAACAATACCACCTACCTCTGTCTGTAGTAACTCTACCACCTACCCCTGTCTGTAGTAACCATACCACCTACCCCTGTCTGTAGTAACCATACCACCTACCCCTGTCTGTAGTAACAATACCACCTACCTCTGTCTGTAGTAACCATACCATCTACCCCTGTCTGTAGTAACCATACCATCTACCCCTGTCTGTAGTAACAATACCACCTACCTCTGTCTGTAGTAACTCTACCACCTACACCTGTCTGTAGTAACCATACCATCTACCCCTGTCTGTAGTAACCATACCACCTACCCCTGTCTGTAGTAACAATACCACCTACCCCTGTCTGTAGTAACCATACCATCTACCCCTGTCTGTAGTAACAATACCACCTACCTCTGTCTGTAGTAACTCTACCACCTACCCCTGTCTGTAGTAACCATACCACCTACCCCTGTCTGTAGTAACCATACCACCTACCCCTGTCTGTAGTAACCATACCACCTTCCTCTGTCTGTAGTAACCATACCACCTACCTCTGTCTGTAGTAACCATACCACCTACCCCTGTCTGTAGTAACCATACCACCTACCTCTGTCTGTAGTAACTCTACCACCTACCCCTGTCTGTAGTAACTCTACCACCTACCCCTGTCTGTAGTAACCATACCACCTACCCCTGTCTGTAGTAACCATACCACCTACCTCTGTCTGTAGTAACTCTACCACCTACCTCTGTCTGTAGTAACCATACCACCTACCTCTGTCTGTAGTAACTATACCACCTACCCCTGTCTGTAGTAACCATACCACTTACCTCTGTCTGTAGTAACCATACCACCTACCTCTGTCTGTAGTAACCATACCACCTACCTCTGTCTGTAGTAACCATACCACTTACCTCTGTCTGTAGTAACCATACCACTTACCTCTGTCTGTAGTAACCATACCACTTACCTCTGTCTGTAGTAACCATACCACCTACCTCTGTCTGTAGTAACTCTACCACCTACCCCTGTCTGTAGTAACCATACCACCTACCCCTGTCTGTAGTAACCATACCACCTACCTCTGTCTGTAGTAACCATACCACTTACCTCTGTCTGTAGTAACAATGATACCACCTACCTCTGTCTGTAGTAACCATACCACATACCCCTGTCTGTAGTAACCATACCACCTACCTCTGTCTGTAGTAACAATGATAAAACCTACCCCTGTCTGTAGTAACAATGATACCACCTACCTGTCTGTAGTAACCATACCACCTACCCCTGTCTGTAGTAATCATACCACCTACCCCTGTCTGTAGTAACCATACCACCTAACCCTGTCTGTAGTAACCATACCACCTACCTCTGTCTGTAGTAACCATACCACCTACCTCTGTCTGTAGTAACCATACCACCTACCTCTGTCTGCAGTAACCATACCACCTACCCCTGTCTGTAGTAACCATACCACCTAACCCGGTCTGTAGTAACCATACCACCTACTTCTGTCTGTAGTAACAATGATACCACCTACCCCTGTCTGTAGTAACAATGATACCATCTACCTCTGTCTGTAGTAACCATACCACCTACCCCTGTCTGTAGTAACCATACCACCTACCTCTGTCTGTAGTAACCATACCACCTACCCCAGTCTGTAGTAACCATACCACCTACCCCTGTCTGTAGTAACCCTGCCAAGGTCTTCTTCTGGTTGTTGTTGACTGTCACTCTCAGAAACTCCTGCAGAATTTCTGGCTTAACAGTTTTGATGTCATAATATTTGAGTAGCAATGTTCTCAAATGAGCTGTGTCTGAAAAACAAAATTCATGCTTAGTAAAATACAACTGATAATTGGACTGTTTCTTTCCACAAATTCCCTATGATAAAAAACATCTTTTACAATATGCGTGATTAATTTTCTTGAATTTGTTTTTGCTCCATTTGAAGATTGCAAAATTTTGGAATAGCAGAAGTTTAACTAGGGGTAAAAGAATAAAGATCTTACAAGTTTTATCTTCGCTACAATACTTTGATAAAGAGGAATTTATAAATGAGAATATTATCAGAGGGATCTGTAAGTATATGACAGGGAGCACTAATTTAGAGGTGTACATATGTAGAGTACCTGGATGAGGATAATAAGCCCAGTGTGGTACTGGAAACATCTCCGTGTCTGTACAGGTCAGCATACCCAACACATCAGTAACGTGGTCGGGATTATTTTCTGGGTATATCCCTAAGGCATCACCTGGAAATATTATTGTTATTATATCATTCTTAATGGCCTGACCTGACAAGGCCCTTCAATACTATAAAGGTCATGGCCCGTCAACACTGTAAAGGTCATGGCCCGTCAACACTGTAAAGGTCACACCGCCCATCAACACTGTAAAGGTCACACCGCCCGTCAACACTGTAAAGGTCACACCGCCCGTCAACACTGTAAAGGTCATGGCCCGTCAACACTGTAAAGGTCACACCGCCAGTCAACACTGTAAAGGTCATGGCCCGTCAACACTGTAAAGGTCACACCGCCCGTCAACACTGTAAAGGTCATGGCCCGTCAACACTATAAAGGTCATGGCCCATCAACACTGTAAAGGTCACACCGCCCATCAACACTGTAAAGGTGATGGCCCATCAACACTATAAAGGTCATGGCCCATCAACACTATAAAGGTCATGGCCCATCAACACTATAAAGGTCATGGCCCATCAACACTGTAAAGGTCACACCGCCCATCAACACTATAAAGGTCATGGCCCGTCAACACTGTAAAGGTCATGGCCCGTCAACACTATAAAGGTCATGGCTCGTCAATACTATAAAGGTCATGGCCCATCAACACTATAAAGGTCATGGCCCGTCAACACTGTAAAGGTCATGGCCAGTCAATACTATAAAGGTCATGGCCAGTCAATACTATAAAGGTCATGGCCAGTCAATACTATAAAGGTCACGGCCCGTCAACACTTTAAAGGTCACACCGCCCGTCAACACTGTTAAGGTCACAGCCCGTCAACACTGTAAAGGTCATGGCCCGTCAACACTATAAAGGTCATGGCCCGTCAATACTATAAAGGTCATGGCCCGTCAATACTATAAAGGTCACACCGCCCATCAACACTGTAAAGGTCACACCGCCAGTCAACACTGTAAAGGTCATGGCCCGTCAACACTGTAAAGGTCACACCGCCCGTCAACACTGTAAAGGTCATGGCCCGTCAACACTATAAAGGTCATGGCCCATCAACACTGTAAAGGTCACACCGCCCATCAACACTGTAAAGGTGATGGCCCATCAACACTGTAAAGGTCACACCGCCCGTCAACACTATAAAGGTCATGGCCCATCAACACTATAAAGGTCATGGCCCATCAACACTATAAAGGTCATGGCCCATCAACACTGTAAAGGTCACACCGCCCATCAACACTATAAAGGTCATGGCCCGTCAACACTGTAAAGGTCATGGCCCATCAACACTATAAAGGTCATGGCTCGTCAATACTATAAAGGTCATGGCCCATCAACACTATAAAGGTCATGGCCCGTCAACACTGTAAAGGTCATGGCCAGTCAATACTATAAAGGTCATGGCCAGTCAATACTATAAAGGTCATGGCCAGTCAATACTATAAAGGTCACGGCCCGTCAACACTTTAAAGGTCACACCGCCCGTCAACACTGTTAAGGTCACAGCCCGTCAACACTGTAAAGGTCATGGCCCGTCAACACTATAAAGGTCATGGCCCGTCAATACTATAAAGGTCATGGCCCGTCAATACTATAAAGGTCACACCGCCCATCAACACTGTAAAGGTCACACCGCCTGTCAACACTGTAAAGGTCACACCGCCCGTCAACACTATAAAGGTCACACCGCCCATCAACACTGTAAATTAAAGGTCACACCACCTGCCACACTGTAAAGGTCACAGCCCATCAACAAGTTAATAAGTAAAAATGTATTCTAATCACCCATCCCTGATTCACTTACTTTTGCCACTGTGATATTAAGAATTTAGTTACAAATGGTTAAAAATTGGTAAAATGTTTCAAACCAGTGGGTGGAAAATGATAATGCAGAGGCAGGTACAATCTGCCTTTTCCTTACCAGTATTTCCATATTTCCAGGAACCCAACAAATTATTGATCACAATTACCATTCTACCCACAGTTATATCAAACTAGAACTGTCGCCAGGATGGCTGACTAATACCCCCGCAATCTGCTAATGGTGAATTGGAACTGTTAATTAGAGGCTAACTTAGATAACCCAGTAATATAGTGACCAGTTGCTATAACAACCATAATTTTGAGAAAAAGAAAGTAGCATGCACATCTACCCATGGTCCTCTATATTTGTGTGAAGTTTCATTGAAATCGGCCCTTCGGTTTAGGAGGAGTTGTCTGGACAAGCATAAAGTTTATGGTTCTTATCGGAAAACATGTTTATAGTGACCAGTTGCCATAGCAACCATAATTTTGAAAAAAAAGAAAGTGGCATGCACATCTACACATGGTCCTCTATATTTGTGTTAAGTTTCATTGAAATCGGCCCGTCGGTTTAGGAGGAATTGTCCGGACAATCTTAAAGTTATGGTTCTTATCAGAAAACCTGTTTATAGTGACCAGTTGCCATAGCAACCATAATTTTGAAAAAAAAGAAAGTGGCATGCACATCTACACATGGTCCTCTATATCTGTGTGAAGTTTCATTGAAATTGGCCATTTAGTTTAGGAGGAGTTGTCCGGACAAACTTAAAGTTATGGTTCTTATCTGAAAACCTATTTATAGTGACCAGTTGCCATAGCAACCATAATTTTGAGAAAAAGAAAGTGGCATGCACATCTACACATGATCATTAATATCTGTGTGAAGTTTCATCGGAATTGGCCCATCGGTTTAGGAGGAGTTGTCCGGACAAAATGCGTCTACAGACAGACGGTTGGACGGATGGACGGACAACCTGATTCCAGTATACCCCCCTAACTTCGTTGCGGGGGTATAATTAATCTAGAAATTAAATTACTGAGGAATATGATAATGAGGATCTTACAAGGCGTTTCTATGTTACATGGAAGTTATTAAACAAGTTCAATAATTTGATATGCCACAAGCCATCAGAAGACTGGCATGTCAAATGATCTGAAGATCAAGTTTAATAAATTCCATATTTTATACACTGTAGCTAGTACAAGTGTAAGATTACTTGCAGAGGCAATTGTATGACGTCATATATTCAAAGTGATGTCAAAGTATTTGTGACGTCATATTTTCACTGTGATTTCATAATGTATTTGTGACATCATATATTCATAGTGATGTCATAAAGTATTTGTGACATCATATATTCATTGTGATGTCAAAGTATTTGTGACGTCATATATTCATTGTGATGTCATAAAGTATTTGTGATGTCATATATGCACTGTGATGTCATAAAGTATTGTGATGTCATATATTCATTGTGATGTCATAAAGTATTTGTGACGTCATATATTCATAGTTATATCATAAAGTATTTGTGACGTCATATATTCATAGTGATGTCATAAAGTTTGTGATGTCATATATTCATAGTGATGTCATAAAGTATTTGTGATGTAATGTATATACACACGTACCAATGATTGTGTCCGTGTGTTGTTTACGGGGGGCGGGTACTCACCTGAAGTCCAGGTCATGTGACTTCCTGTGATGTCAAACTCACAGTGTACGACCTCCTTATCCTCCTCACATTGTGAGGCGTCTGTCAACAGATTCTTCACCTTGAAGTGGGAATTTAGTATTCAGAAGTGATGTAATTAACGGTTGCAGAATTAACATTCTAATTTGATTTATATTGACTTTTGACTCTTAAATGAAAATTCAAAAACATAAACAGACAACACAGATACAAGTATTTTATATCTTGTGACACTAAATCAATGGTGCAGTTTAAATAACTCAGATTTGATATAATTTTCCATTGTTTGTATGCAAAATGGGGATTTCTGATTGGTTGAGATTTTTTTTTTCATACCTCTAGCTATGAGAAAAAAAAATCCGAAAATGCAGGCGCAATAAA
Organism: Pecten maximus; assembly: GCF_902652985.1. Taxonomy (NCBI): domain Eukaryota; kingdom Metazoa; phylum Mollusca; class Bivalvia; order Pectinida; family Pectinidae; genus Pecten; species Pecten maximus. Next base: position 3,057,675 of record NC_047032.1, on the reverse strand, counting down.
TGTGATGTCACAATACGGTTATTGACGTTGGGTATGGATTTGTGAAAAAGAATCAGTTAAATTGTACAAAAATCAATTAAAAAAATAAATTATAACCGTTGATGTCAACTTTTTTTTTTATTTCATAGGGGTATGAAACAAAAAATATGTTTGCAAACTTTTATAAAAATTTGCTATGCGGATCGATTCATACAGTTTGCAAACAAAATTTATTTCATACCCCCAAGAAACTAAAAAAAAATCATTTTTAATCTGAGAATAATATCACAAGACCCAATAATGACAAACATCCAAACCTTCAAAGTAGCCATATATGGTCTGTTCCTATCATGGCTGTCATCTGATTGGTCAGCAATGATTTGTAAATAGTCCATACACACACCAAGATCACAAGACTTCAAGTATTCTTCAATGTCATCCATCCACTGTGTGATAACGGCCCAGTCCTCCATGTCTACATCCTCCGACTTTATGACTGGGGTCCCACAGCGTTGGGACAGTCTAGTGACAATAAAAATAGTGTAAGTTGTAAAAATGTGGAAAAAACACAGAAATGAAGCTGTTTGTTTTATGTCATCATAAAATACATTTTATTTCCATGCATATGTCCCTAGGTTGCAAATCTGACTATCTGGTAATCTATTTTACGATCGAACCCAACATTACTTTGGAAATCTAAGAAACCTGCATCAAATAAGATCCTCACAATTATGAATTAGTACTGTGAAAAATAAGGGAATCCACGCACAGCTGCCGGGAATTTCCCTATACACCTAATTAGGTCATGAATATGTATAACATGCGATCAGTACAAGATGCTGATGTTGCATGAAATGACATAAGGCCCCAACTATGTACAAGATGCGATCAGTACAAGATGCTGATGTTGATGTGGAATGACATAAGGCCCCAACTATGTATAACATGCGATCAGTACGAGATGCTGATGTTACGTGGAATTACATTAGGCCCCAACTATGTATAACATGCGATCAGTACAAGATGCTGATGTTGTGTGGAATGACATAAGGCCCCAACTATGTACAACATGCGATCAGTATGAGAAGCTGATGTTACGTGGAATGACATAAGGCCCCAACAATGTACAACATGCGATCAGTACAAGATGCTGATGTTGTGTGGAATGACATAAGGCCCCAACTATGTATAACATGCGATCAGTACGAGATGCTGATGTTACGTGGAATTACATTAGGCCCCAACTATGTATAACATGCGATCAGTACAAGATGCTGATGTTACGTGGAATGACATAAGGCCCCAACAATGTACAACATGCGATCAGTAGGAGATGCTGATGTTGCTTGGAATGACATAAGGCCCCAACTATGTACAACATGCAATCAGCACGAGATGCTGATGTTGATTGGAATGACATAAGGCCCCAACTATGTACAACATGCGATCAGAACGAGATGCTGATGTTGATTGGAATGACATAAAGCCCCAACTATGTACAACATGCGATCAGTACAAGATGCTGATGTCCCGTGGAATGACATTAGGCCCCGAAATTTGACAGACAGGGCAGGCCATTTTATGGCGGTAACTTGAAATGAACTCATCCAACAGAGGCCGTTGTGAGTGACATGCTTTATACAGGTCCAGTCAAAAACTATCAAAGCATGTCCAAATTAGCAATGACTGGGAGATATTTAATTACGAATTAAATAAATAATAACATAATCTAGGCCATATTACTGTTACAAGCGTTAAGGCAATGTACGTATTCTAATATTATAAGCCGACTGTCGTATTTTTTCAAATTATTAAATTCATTATGAAATTATATACCTGTATATGTTACAGGAGAGGGAAATACAAAGATCAAATTTGAACTTACGAACTTTTGAAGGCACTCTAACCATTTGAGCTACCTGACTACTAGCGTTCAGTGCAGCCAAGTTCCGCTACATTTCCCCCCTTCATGAAAGTCTTTGACCCTGCAAAGATACACACGAGACCCTATACTGCCTCCATGGGTATTAAATTGGCGCCATATGTACATGTACATCATACCACACCTACCGTGGTATACATCATACCACACCTACCGTGGTATACATCATACCCCACCTACCGTGGTATATCATACCACACCTACCATGGTATATATCATACCACACCTACCGTGGTATATATCATACCACACCTACCGTGGTATATATCATACCACACCTACCGTGGTATATGTCATACCAAACCTACCGTGGTGTATATCATACCACACCTACCGTGGTATATATCATACCACACCTACCGTGGTATATATATCATACCACACCTACCGTGGTATACATCATACCACACCTACCGTGGTATAAATCATACCACACCTACCGTGGTATATATCATACCACACCTACCGTGGTATATATCATACCACACCTACCGTGGTATATCATACCACACCTACCGTGGTATATATCATACCAAACCTACCGTGGTATATATCATACCACACCTACCGTGGTATATATCATACCAAACCTACCGTGGTGTATATCATACCAAACCTACCGTGGTATACATCATACCACACCTACCGTGGTATACATCATACCACACCTACCGTGGTATACATCATACCACACCTACCGTGGTATATATCATACCACACCTACCGTGGTATATATCATACCACACCTACCGTGGTATACATCATACCAAACCTACGGTGGTATACATCATACCAAACCTACCGTGGTATACATCATACCACACCTACCGTGGTATATATCATACCACACCTACCGTGGTATATATCATACCACACCTACCGTGGTATATATATCATACCACACCTACCGTGGTATACATCATACCACACCTACCGTGGTGTATATCATACCACACCTACCGTGGTATACATCATACCAAACCTACCGTGGTATACATCATACCACACCTACCGTGGTATACATCATACCACACCTACCGTGGTATATATCATACCAAACCTACCGTGGTGTATATCATACCAAACCTACCGTGGTGTATATCATACCACACCTACCGTGGTATACATCATACCAAACCTACCATGGTATACATCATACCAAACCTACCGTGGTATACATCATACCACACCTACCGTGGTATATCATTCATGTACCACACCTACCGTGGTATATATCATACCAAACATACCGTGGTATACATCATACCACACCTACCGTGGTGTATATCATACCAAACCTACCGTGGTATATCATACCACACCTACCATGGTATATATCATACCACACCTACCGTGGTATATATCATACCACACCTACCGTGGTATATGTCATACCAAACCTACCGTGGTGTATATCATACCACACCTACCGTGGTATATATCATACCACACCTACCGTGGTATATATATCATACCACACCTACCGTGGTATACATCATACCACACCTACCGTGGTATAAATCATACCACACCTACCGTGGTATATATCATACCACACCTACCGTGGTATATATCATACCACACCTACCCTGGTATATCATACCACACCTACCGTGGTATATATCATACCAAACCTACCGTGGTATATATCATACCACACCTACCGTGGTATATATCATACCAAACCTACCGTGGTGTATATCATACCAAACCTACCGTGGTGTATATCATACCAAACCTACCGTGGTATACATCATACCACACCTACCGTGGTATACATCATACCACACCTACCGTGGTATACATCATACCACACCTACCGTGGTATATATCATACCACACCTACCGTGGTATATATCATACCACACCTACCGTGGTATACATCATACCAAACCTACGGTGGTATACATCATACCAAACCTACCGTGGTATACATCATACCACACCTACCGTGGTATATATCATACCACACCTACCGTGGTATATATCATACCACACCTACCCTGGTATATATATCATACCACACCTACCGTGGTATACATCATACCAAACCTACCGTGGTGTATATCATACCACACCTACCGTGGTATACATCATACCAAACCTACCGTGGTATACATCATACCACACCTACCGTGGTATACATCATACCACACCTACCGTGGTATATATCATACCAAACCTACCGTGGTGTATATCATACCAAACCTACCGTGGTGTATATCATACCACACCTACCGTGGTATACATCATACCAAACCTACCGTGGTATACATCATACCAAACCTACCGTGGTATACATCATACCACACCTACCGTGGTATATCATTCATGTACCACACCTACCGTGGTATATATCATACCAAACCTACCGTGGTATACATCATACCACACCTACCGTGGTGTATATCATACCAAACCTACCGTGGTATATCATACCACACCTACCGTGGTATATATCATACCACACCTACCGTGGTATATATCATACCACACCTACCGTGGTATATATCATACCAAACCTACCGTGGTGTATATCATACCACACCTACCGTGGTATATATCATACCACACCTACCGTGGTATATATATCATACCACACCTACCGTGGTATACATCATACCACACCTACCGTGGTATAAATCATACCACACCTACCGTGGTATATATCATACCACACCTACCGTGGTATATATCATACCACACCTACCCTGGTATATCATACCACACCTACCGTGGTATATCATACCAAACCTACCGTGGTATATATCATACCACACCTACCGTGGTATATATCATACCAAACCTACCGTGGTGTATATCATACCAAACCTACCGTGGTATACATCATACCACACCTACCGTGGTATACATCATACCACACCTACCGTGGTATACATCATACCACACCTACCGTGGTATATATCATACCACACCTACCGTGGTATATATCATACCACACCTACCGTGGTATACATCATACCAAACCTACCGTGGTATACATCATACCACACCTACCGTGGTATACATCATACCACACCTACCGTGGTATATATCATACCAAACCTACCGTGGTGTATATCATACCAAACCTACCGTGGTGTATATCATACCACACCTACCGTGGTATACATCATACCAAACCTACCATGGTATACATCATACCAAACCTACCGTGGTATACATCATACCACACCTACCGTGGTATATCATTCATGTACCACACCTACCGTGGTATATATCATACCAAACATACCGTGGTATACATCATACCACACCTACCGTGGTGTATATCATACCAAACCTACCGTGGTATATCATACCACACCTACCGTGGTATATATCATACCAAACCTACCGTGGTATACATTATACCACACCTACCTTGGTATATATCATACCACACCTACCGTGGTATATATATCATACCACACCTACCGTGGTATATATCATACCAAACCTACCGTGGTATACATCATACCACACCTACCGTGGTATATATCATACTACACCTACCGTGGTATATATCATACCACACCTACAGTGGTATACATCATACCACACCTACCGTGGTATACATCATACCACACCTACGTATATATCATACCAAACCTACCGTGGTATACATCATACCACACCTACCGTGGTATACATCATACCACACCTACCGTGGTGTATATCATACCACACCTACCGTGGTATATATCATACTACACCTACCATGGTATATATCATACCAAACCTACCGTGGTATACATCATACCACACCTACCGTGGTATATATCATACCAAACCTACCGTGGTATACATCATACCAAACCTACCGTGGTATACATCATACCAAACCTACCGTGGTATATATCATACCAAACCTACCGTGGTATACATCATACCACACCTACCGTGGTGTATATCATACCACACCTACCGTGGTGTATATCATACCACACCTACCGTGGTATACATCATACCAAACCTACCGTGGTATACATCATACCAAACCTACCGTGGAATACATCATACCACACCTACCGTGGTATATCATACCACACCTACCGTGGTGTATATCATACCACACCTACCGTGGTATATATATCATACCATACCTATACCGTGGTGTATATCATACCATACCTACCGTGGTATATATCATACCACACCTACCGTGGTACATACCAAACCTACCGTGGTATATATCATACCACACCTACCGTGGTATACATCATACCACACCTACCGTGGTATATCATTCATGTACCACACCTACTGTGGTATATATCATACCACACCTACCATGGTATACATCATACCACACCTACCGTGGTACATACCAAACCTACCGTGGTATATATCATACCACACCTACCTTGGTATATATCATACCAAACCTACCGTGGTATATATCATACCACACCTACCTTGGTATATATCATACCACACCTACCGTGGTATATATCATACCAAACCTACCGTGGTATATATCATACCACACCTACCTTGGTATATATCATACCACACCTACCGTGGTATATATCATACCAAACCTACCTTGGTATATATCATACCACACCTACCGTGGTATATATCATACCACACCTACCTTGGTATATATCATACCACACCTATCGTGGTATATATCATACCACACGTACCGTGGTATATATCATACCACACGTACCGTGGTATATATCATACCACACCTACCGTGGTATATATCATACCAAACCTACCGTGGTATATACCACACCTACCGTGGTATACATCATACCACACCTACCGTGGTATACATCATACCACACCTACCGTGGTATATATTATAAACTGTTACCTTGTGTTAATATCATGTCCAGCCTTACAGAAATGCGGATAGTTGGAGTCGCCCAGGGCCAGAACAGAATATCTAAGGTGAGACAACTCCTGGTCACATGACATCAGGTTGTCGTAGAAACCACGTGAATCCGTGGGAGGGACACCTATAATAAATGACTTTTATTAAAAACCAGGTAAAGTACATTAAACAGTTAATGATAAATCGACTACTGTCATGTTGCAGCCTTCGTCAGGCGCGGTTTGAACAGGGGGGGGGGGGGGGGGGGGGGGGGTCCAGTAATCTAGTGGTAATGCGAGCGCCATAGGTTCGAGCTGAATTTTTTTTGGCGAGGGGTCGTGGGGCCAAAATTTCGAAAAATGAAATTATTATTGCAATCTTTCGGGGATAAGATTTTCGAGCTGGGGGGGGGGGGGGGGGGGGGGGGGGGGTTGGCATATGCGTCCTCATCCGAAAAGGGGGGGGGGTCCTGTTAATTATGTGTATATATATATAACAATGGCATAGCTAAGTATATATAAATATTAATAATGCTGGGGGAATAAAGTATTTGAAACTGAAAAAAAAAAAAAATCATTAAGGACTAAAAACGGGAACTTGATGAAAAAGTCAGATGTACACATGTTATAGTAAACTTATTTTTATCTAACCCAGGCAGGGGTCATCACAGCATTCCTTTATGATATACCTTAAAATCTCACAGTATATCAAAGATTTCCCATCAAATTTATCCGATAGCTTTAGGCAAAATTTGGCACAAAGTATGTGAATCATAATTAAAGTTATCAAATCTGATTGTCTTTCTGATGCAGATCGCTCTGAAATCCCAGATGGCCATCATGGTAAATACATTGCCATCTTCCAAATTCAAATATGATGCTAAGAGTACATTCATAACATGATTACACAATTAAAATTTGTAAAGAACACACATTTTTAACTTCTTTCATTAGTTCTATCAATTACGTACTTTAAATTGTTTTAACAGTCAGATGACCATTGGCCTTTTGTGAGGATAATGTGGTTTCTTTTAAATTTAATGTTGCTTTTAAGATTCATATCAAAATAAAATTTGCTTTTATATTAAATTCATTTAAGCATTGATATCGTTTTTTTCAGTTTCATTGGGGTATGAAAAAACAGTTGTTTGCAATCTGCATGAATTTTTTTTCATACCCCTATGAAACTAAAAAATAATTGACATCAATGCTTATAATTGATTTTTGTTTTATGTACAATTGAACTGATCTTATACAGGATTCTTTTTCACAAATCAATACACAATGTCAATGGCCGTATTGTGACGTCACATATTTTGCGCCATTTTCAGATTTTTTTTTTCATAGAGGTATAATTAATTTTTCTTTGTTTTCATGGTAAATACTCAAATGTGATTGGTCGAAAAATTCTTTTCATTCTTCTATGAAAGAAATTCCGAGAATGGCGCGAAAAATGTGACGTCACAATACGACAATTGACGTTGCGTGTTGATTTGAGAAAAAGAATCCCATTTAAAACCAGTAAAATTGTACATAAACATGTTTAAATTAGAAAATCATTTTCAAAATTAATTATAAGCGTTGATGTCATTTTTTTTAGTTTCATCGGGGTATGAAACATACCCCGATGAAACTAAAAAAAATGACATCAATGCTTAAATGAAAAAATTTCTCAACCAATCAGAAAGCCTCATTCTGTGTACAAACACTGGACAATTAATCATATAAAAATGATATGAACTTTGCTTCCAAATTTTTTGTTGGCCTCACCTGGAACAATACTTTGTTACAGAACACCCTAACTTGACCGAGATGAACAAATCTCGGACACAAAGAGAATACACGAACCATCACCGCTTGTAGAAATGACCACAAAACATATCTGTTCCCTGGATAGGTCAACAAACTTATGATGTTTCATGTTGACTAGTCTCGGCTGAAGAGGATCATCATCATCAGGCTGGACTAATGGAGACAATCCTGTTAATTACAAAATAAAAAAAAAATTAGATCACAGGGATCTGACACAGCTAGCTAGGGGACAAGAAATTTTCCCATCACATAGTACATATCACAGGGATTTGGTACAGGGGAAAAGAAATTTCCCATTTCTTATTACAAGTCACAGGGATTTGGTACAGGTGACAGGAAATTTCCCACGCCACTTAACACATTCTGTAATTGAATTCATTTCGGTATTTGATACAGAGGACAGACGATTTCCCACGCCACTTAACACATTCTGTAATTGAATTCATTTTGGTATTTGGTACAGGGGACAGACGATTTCCCACGCCACTTAACACATTCTGTAAATGAATTCATTTTGGTATTTGGTACAGGGAACAGACGATTTCCCACGCCACTAAATAACACATTCTGTAATTGAATTCATTTTGGTATTTGGTACAGGGAACAGACGATTTCCCACGCCACTTAACACATTCTGTAAATGAATTCATTTTGGTTAACTCATATTGAGCACACAAACTGAATTTATACAAATGCAGTGTCAGGATGAATTGCAATGGATGAGATTCCGGAGGAATCTGGCACCTGCCATCAAATGACCTTTATTGGATCTTGATCTGTAAGACCAATCTTTTCTCTACTTATTTTTCGTCCTCTTTAAGATTTAAAATCAAGAGGAACCTACAAGATAGATTTGAGAAAGATCCATAAAGATCTCTCTGAGAAATAGGTTTAACAAACTTCAACTAATTCAAGAGGAATCAAAATGTAGTTCATGAAATAATTTCCATGATGAAAAGCGCAACTAAGGACCATGGAGAACCTACAGGTGAAACTTGAGAAAAATTTATGAAGATCTTTCTGAGAAATAACAATAACAAACTTCAACTTTCAAAATTCAAAATGGCCTCCTGTCAGCTATTCGGTTTTCTTATAAGCCTCAAAATGGGTTATACTCAAATACAGATCAAGGGGAACCTACAAATGAAATGTGAACAAGATTCACCAAGAAATTTCTGAGAAATATTGAAAACAAGAAATGTTAAGAGATGGGCGGGCGTTTGACAAAGAGCGATTTGATTAGCCCACCATTTAATGACGATGTGAGCTAAACACATTATAATGTGGACAATTCAATAAGAGCAATCATAATTTAGAGGATGTTTTCAACACGAAAAGAAGACTACCACTAAAATGCGTCCATTTGAAGTACCGGTAATTAGCATTACAATGTCCAAATGTTGTTAGTAAGAGTCTTAATTACAACATGTATATTATATTATACTGTAAAATAAAAGATTTCTATGCTCAAAAATTAAAAAAAAAAAGTTGAGATTTTCCTCTACCTGCAGTATAAACAAGTTGAGTACCAAGAGATACCCGGACCAGCGGTAGATTTTCCATGGAAATATAAATAGTCAATTAATGTTCCATGGAATTCCATGGAAAATCTACAGCCGGGTATAATCTCTTGGGTACTCCACTTATTTATGCTACAGGTAGAGGAGAATCTAAACTTAATTTAAAAAAAATTTGTGCATGTATCTTTCATTTAAACTGCACGTTTCCTCAACATGCAATGAATATTCTACTAAATGACAACAAGCTATATCAGAAACAATGGAATTTTCCCATGGATTCCATGGACAGTAGTATCTCCTTGGAATTTTCCCATGGATTCCATGGAATATCTACATGGAATTTTGCCATGGAGCATTTAAACTATTTTCCATGGAACTTTTCCATGGATTCCATAGAATATCTCCATGGAATTTTCCATGGAGTATTGAAACCATTTTCCATGGATTCCCTGGAAAATATCCATGGACATTTTTATAACTTCTTTTCATATTTGTTGTTCTAATACTCCATGGATGTTTTCCATGGATTTCTATGGAAAAAATCCATGGAATTCCATGGATTCCATGGAGAATCTACAGCCAGGGACTCTAAGTTTGAATGATTCTGGCAAATATCGACAATACTATTATTGCTAATATAATAATAAATTCATATATTTTTCAAATTGTCCAAACTTCATTGCATATTATACCATGCACATCTTATCATTGAAGGAAAAATTAAAGTTTGGTTAGCATACCTGTCAAACAATTTGGTGGCAACTTCTTCACTGAAGCCATACTCTGTTCCATACAAAATCAGTACTTGTTTCCCTTCCGCATCATACGACCACTTCTGACGATTGTCTGTCAAGTCAACATTCTTCTGCTTCTTACTTACCGTCTCTGAAAACATCACTTTCATTATACACCAGTCCAGGTTTCCTCTGACCCTACCACCAGACTTAGACATTCTGACATTATATAGATGTGTGGTGTTGAAGGTTGTTTATATACACCACGCACGTCTTCCTGTCAAAATATCCGAGTCTGGTGACAGGGTCTATATGGATACAGAATATCGTAACTAATAATAATAAATTTTTCTTCCATTATTCCATTAATTAATCTCATGTTAAATTGAAATTAAACCTGAAATAAACATTCAAATTTAAACAAACCTTACATGCAGCCAACATTTCATCATTTGAAAATTAACAACATATAAGTTAAATGTCTTTACTGTTCCGAGTTTAAAAGTTCAAGTGTAGCAGTTCAAAATAAAAGGTCTGCACTTTAAATAATAATACAGTAGGTACAGTGAGTTTATATTGACAGGATTGTTCAAAATATAAATATTCAAATGCGATTTTCTTTCATTTGAAAATATGAAAAAGCAGATCTCTTCCTCCCCCCTCCCCCCTCCCACCCCAGGAAAGTTAAAAAAGGCTGGCAAATAAAAGAACCTGTCAAAAATGTTTATTAAAAAAAAGAGAATTCATGGGGATATAAATGTCGATCTCTTTCAACTCTAAATAGGAAGGAGTAACGAAAGACACCCTGCCCCACCAGTCCACTTGGTGCCGAGTCTCCATTTAGCGACCTCTTGCTCTCCAATTTTTAAGCAGACAAAAATGTCCTACCACTAGGCTATATAGGAAATTCATGCTAGCCTGGGGTAGTCAGGTGACTTACATGTACATGTACTTTAGACAACAAAGTTAAGCATAGGCAGCATAACTGAAATAGTGATTATGATAGAAGTTATATGACACAACCAATATGATATTTAAGATTGTGACATTTCGATGACTACATTGACGTCACCTTCATCAGACTAATGCCCAATGTGAAGCATACTAGCACTGTCTTATGTAGTGTCTGAGATGGTTAAAGACATCATAGGTAATTATCATATTGATTCTGTCATATACAACTTCTTCTATTACTATTTACTTTACCAACCCGAAGAAAATGTTCCAGAATATGAAATAGTGATATATCTTTTTCGAACCTTCAAATGTTATAGCTGTCAGGATAACAGGATGGTCATCCAAATGTTTGTATATAAAATCATAAGTCTTTGATGTAGATTTATCATTCAGTAGATAAAAAATATTTCAAAATATCAAAGTAGGTCACACATAGCAGTAGCATGCACAGGGGCTTGGCACGATTTTCCAAAAGATGGACATTATTATATAATAATACATATATATATGGACCATCATTTGGAAAATCGTGCCAAGCCCCTGTGGTAGCATGCACCCTCTTGTTGAACAGAAACTACCTTCTTGTATGATGAATGCCTCTATACTGTTGTCCTCAAACTCTGAGCCTGATCCTTTGAGAGTACAGAAGATGTATCCCATAATAATTCCCACCATAGATGTCAGAACCCCTGTCCATATTCCATCCAGTAACCATGGCAACATCATCCACATGCAACTCTCTGTTCGCCCTCATCCTGTTTTTAAAATGAAGATCTTTTTAGCCATAATTCTTCAAACTGGATTTTTTTGTATACAAATAAGACAATTTTGAGTTTACTCTGGCCCCAACACTAGATTGTAGATATTTTGACAGAGAGATGCCTGGTGTGTGATTTATCTTATTCCTTTAAATGTCATTCCCTTCAGGGCCAGAAAATTCAAGGTGGAACATGTTTTGAACCTTTATTAAACACCATTTATAGAAAAAAGAAACTTTGCAGCTAATTTCCTGCATGTTTGCCTCAAATTTGCTGCAAACTATTCTGTTTGCAAGAACTAGTCGCAAGAACTTTGCATGTTTGCCGCTAGCCGCAAACACTTGTAAAATTGCTGCAAACTTGCCGCGAACCATTTCTGTTTGCGACAACTTTGCAGCAATTTGCGGCAAATTTGCAAGAACATAATTTCACTTTGCCAAAATCTTCTAATTTATCAATTTACCAATTCATATATCACACTGAAGATAGATTACTTTATAACTCATACAATAGCAATAGCAATAGCAGTTATCAGTCTTCTTATAAGCGTGTCCGCTTCTTGACCACCTGTTTATATAATTTTACAGTGCGCATGTTTAATTATGTATCAAGTATAGTAGATTCCTCATTAAAAATAAAAAAAATAAAAAATATTGTACAATGTAGTTCTAATTTCCTCAATATGGTCATCAACTTTCATTCACAAAAGACGAATTGGTGTTCAGTTTCATATTTGGACTATTAACAGTTGACACACCATCTGTATCTAGGGTCACTATCTTTATATACATGTATAGACTGTATAGGTGGTAGGTGTTATACAGAATATTGGCGGGTCGTTGTTTAACTAGTACGTGTAGCAGGATGGGTGGAACTTGATCTCCTTGTTAGTCCAGTACTTGTTTTAACAAGAAGCAAAGAAGTGTGGCATTATAGAAAACACTAATATTTTATCAGATTATATTTATTAATTATATTATGTAACTCTATAAGTTCTGTATCTGTAGTAATAGAAGAATTTAAGTCACAGGAAATTGAAAAAAAAAATAAAGGGGGGGGGGGGGGGCGTGGTGGTACAAGTGGTTAATGTGTTAGGTGTCCCAACACTTTATCACTATATACAAATGTAACATGCACATGTAGCGTTCTATCTCTGGAGTTCAAAACCATGCACATCAAGCAGTTGTCTGGTACTGACCGTAGGCCGGTAGTTTTTCTCCAGGTTCTCCGGCTTTCCTCTACCTCCAAAACCTGGCACGTCCTTAAAATGACCCTGGCTGTTAATAAAACGTTAAACAAAATAAACCACAAACATTTCATTTGATAATTTCGTTTATTAAATGTGGATACAAATTCTATGAATGTTAATGAAATCATTTCATTATTGCTGTTTTTCATGACAAAATACATACTTCATGTAAATTCTATGACAATCTAGCATTAGGCTTAAGATATAATATTCATAATTACAATGTACAGCTCTGATGTACACTGTACGTGGTTCAGAGTCCAGTCACCTCTGCCCAGCGAGTCCTGTAATGTTACATGTACATAAATATCTGATATAGGTATTATCTGTAGTTTTCGTTTTAATCATATACATATGAATGTAATATGATATAAATATCGACATAATTATCAATGAATGCTTTAAGACATACCTTTTAGCGAGATTCTTACAAGGCAAACAATACGTAATTCAGAAGTGACACCGGCTACTTAGCCCTACTTTCATTTTACGAAATTCGAAACATATCTAGAGTTATCCATCTTTAGTGAAAAGTCTAGACGACTTCCGATAAGGATATTTTAAACCAATGAGAATGCAGTATTTTCTTCTGTGCCGTACAAAAATACCGTGATGGCGAGTTGCTACAGACGCGTTTTTATACACTGGCGATATGTTATGTTATTTTGAGTGTTTACGCAGGAAATTGAGGAGGATAAATATGGCGTGTATGTACAAAACTATTAATAGAAACGATACATGTTCACATCAGGATAAATAAGGAGTGTGTTCCAACGAATTAACGTTTTTTTTCTTCACTTTCAATGAATCATGAACTGCTTACAGTAGAACTCAACAAAACAGTAATTATCACATAGCCAGCTTAATATTCTACTTACAAACATATCTCATATCAATTTTACTCAGAGCCGTTCAATGTACATTGTATTGTTCAAGTATTTCATGTGAAGTTTAATGTGAGCATTGTGTTGCAAAACAACCCCAAACAACTTTGTCAGACACTGGAAAACGCCAAATGCCTACCGCAATGGATAAAAACAAAAAGCGGTCTCTACGCATCAAAATCATCAGCATGGGGAACGCAGAGGCCGGAAAGGTAAACAGACTGTGACAATGTTTAATATAAATTGTATATGTTGGTTGGGAATAATTTTAATTTGATATATGATTATATTATGATACATGTATGTTGATGAGCGTATGACTGAACCCAGCACCTCTGGATTACAAGTCTTACGCTCAACCGGTCGAGCTAAAAAGAAGAGCTCTCTAGCCAAGCGGTATTATAATTGCGGCAAGTATTTACAATGGTTACCCTCCAGGAAAAAACTTGTCCTCGAGTTTCCATCGGTTACAGTGATGCTTTCGCAGGCAGTATATTGTGCCTAGTGTTTACCAGGGTTTACCAGTGTTTACCGGGCTTACCAGTGTTTACCGGGGTTTACCAGAGTTTACTGGGGTTTACCAGTGTTTACCGGGGTTTACCAGTGGTTTACCAGTGTTTAACAGGGTTTACCAGGGTTTACCAGTGTTAACCAGTGTTTACCGGGGTTTACCAGGGTTTACCAGTGTTTACTAGGGTTTATCAGTGTTTACCAGTGCTTTACCAGTGTTTACCAGTGTTTTTACCAGTGTTTACCAGGGTTTACCAGGGTTTACCAGGGTTTACCAGTGTTTACTAGGGTTTATCAGTGTTTACCAGTGGTTTACCAGTGTTTACCAGTGTTTTTACCAGTGTTTACCAGTGGTTTACCAGTGTTTACCAGGGTTTACCAGTGTTTACCAGGGTTTACCAGTGTTTACCAGTGGTTTACCAGTGGTTTACCAGGGTTTACCAACACATATAGTCACTCCCTCAGACTCCCGAACGAGACTGGCATACCTTGATTCATACAAACACATAGCTGTTACAAAGGACACCTACAGATATTCGTTCCACACACAGTACACAATGGAATCTCCTTCTAACAGCAGCAGTACAATACACAACACTAGGACGTCAAGGCACCCATACCCTATACAGCCATTGAAGCCTTCATCACACACTAAAACATATGGCTGTTTTTACCTTTTATTTATACCCTGCACGAGAAAATTTAAAAAAAGTCATTGTAAATACACCTACCCCCTCCCCCTTCATGTCTGCGATAGGACCCACGAGGGCATAAGCATCAACGATGATGGAGCCCCATAAACTAAAGAAGGGCTACATTTATTATCCCTCTCCAGTAAAGAACTTGTCCTCAAGTTCCAAGGGGAGAAAAAAGCAAAGCTTTCACAAGTATAATTCCTGAGTCCCAACAAGGGCATCAATGTAACAAAGTGCTTGTTTAATTGAATTTGTTTCCGCTAGTGGTGGAGCCCGAGATCTCTAGATTACTTGTTTTATGCTGAACCGATTGAGCTAATAATTTAGATCCTTAGCTTCTAGCCGAGCGGTATATTGTGGCTAGTATTTACCAGGTACTAGTATATATACAAATGTATATACAATTGTATATAAGGGTCTAGTAAGTAATAACGACGTTATGGTCCAATAAAGGTACTGGATCCTAACATAGTGTTGTATAGGGTCTAGTAAGTAATAACGACAGTATAATCCAATATAGGTACTGGATCCTAACATAGTGTTGTATAGGGTCTAGTAAGTAATAACGACAATATACAGACAAGTAAATTGTCAAATTTTCGAGGCAATCTGCCCCTTAATTAGTGACCACTTTCCTAAAGACAATCAACTGCTAATTAAATATCTTCACATGTTGTCAGCAGGCTGAATACCATGTGTAGTTTGACCTATTAAATATCACTGGTATTTAAGGGTATGATAAAGTCTTACTCGGCTATTTGTATAGCTCTGGGAAGTTCTCCTATTCTGAAAATATTCCCTTTCTGAATGTATATGTATATTGATCTATTGATCAATATATAATGTCTTACCTTTAGTTTGGTGATTTTTTTTTGGTGTATATCGTGGTCCTAGTATTAGATCAATATACATGTACTGAGGCCTTTCCATGATATTTTTAACTTTGTGTAGCATTTACCAATGTATAGGTATTCTGATTATTAATTGATTGATATATATATCCATGGTGGGTTGATGGGTATTCCTGTATTAATTAATGGTGGGTAATAATCCCTGTATTAATTTATGATGGGTTGATGGGTATCCCTGTATTAATTAATGGTGGGTTGATGGGTATCCCTGTATTAATTGATGGTGGGTTGATGGGTATCCCTGTATTAATTAATGGTGGGTTGATGGGTATCTCTGTATTAATTGATGGTGGGTTGATGGGTATCCCTGTATTAATTAATGGTGGGTTGATGGGTATCCCTGTATTAATTGATGGTGGGTTGATGGGTATCCCTGTATTAATTGATGGTGGGTTGATGGGTATCCCTGTATTAATTTATGGTGGGTTGATGGGTATCCCTGTATTAATTAATGGTGGGTTAATGGGTATCCCTGAATTAATTAATGGTGGGTTGATGGGTATCCCTGAATTAATTAATGGTGGGTTGATGGGTATCCCTGTATTAATTTATGGTGGGTTGATGGGTATCCCTGTATTAATTGATGGTGGGTTGATGGGTATCCCTGTATTAATTTATGGGGGTTGATGGGTATCCCTGTATTAATTAATGGTGGGTTGATGAGTATCCCTGTATTAATTTATGGTGGGTTGATGGGTATCCCTGTATTAATTGATGGTGGGTTGATGGGTATCCCTGTATTAATTGATGGTGGGTTGATGGGTATCCCTGTATTAATTTATGATGGGTTATGGGTATCCCTGTATTAATTGATGGTGGGTTGATGGGTATCCCTGTATTATTTTATGGTGGGTTGATGGGTATCCCTGAATTAATTTATGGTGGGTTGATGGGTATCCCTGTATTAATTTATGGTGGGTTGATGGGTATCCCTGTATTAATTTATGATGGGTTGATGGGTATCACGGCCGGTATTAATTTATGATGGGTTGATGGGTATCCCTGTATTATTTTATGGTGGGTTGATGGGTATCCCTGTATTAATTAATGGTGGGTTGATGGGTATCCCTGTATTAATTTATGGTGGGTTGATGGGTATCCCTGTATTAATTAATGGTGGGTTGATGGGTATCCCTGTATTAATTTATGGTGGGTTGATGGGTATTCCTGTATTAATTTATGGTGGGTTGATGGGTATCCCTGTATTAATTTATAGTGGGTTGATGGGTATCCCTGTATTAATTTATGATGGGTTGATGGGTATTCCTGTATTAATTAATGGTGGGTTGATGGGTATCCCTGTATTAATTAATGGTGGGTAATAATCCCTGAATTGATTGATGGTGGGTTGATGGATATTCCCGAATTAATTTATGGTGGGTTGATGGGTATCCCTGTATTAATTTATGGTGGGTTGATGGGTATCCCTGTATTAATTTATGGTGGGTTGATGGGTATCCCTGTATTAATTTATGGTGGGTTGATGGGTATCCCTGAATTAATTTATGTTGGGTTGATGGGTATCCCTGTATTAATTCATGATGGGTTGATGGGTATCCCTGTATTAATTTATGGTGAGTTGATGGGTATCCCTGTATTAATTTATCGGGCGGGAGGGGTGGGGGGGGGGTTGATGGGTCTGAAGGGCCTGTTTTAAGCTATGCCATGGCGTGTCGTCCATTTATAATCCGTCTGTTCGTTGTCCTTCAACGTTTGTTTTAAATCACTACTTAAATCAAAAGTCCTAATACGTATTGAACCAAATTTAGTCAAAAAGAGTCATAAAGGAAGGGGAAAAGATTTTGTGTAAATGGTTTCTCTTACCCCCACTCCAGGGTAAGAGGGGCAGGGGCCAATAGGGGAAAAGGGGATTAGTCCTTTAAATCACTATTTGTCATAAAGTACTGAATAGATCAGAACCAAATTTGGTCAGAAACATGCTTTTGGGAAAGGGAACAAATTTGGCATAAATGGTGCCTCTGACTCCCTTCGGCCAGAGGGGCAGGGCCCAATAGTGGAAATAGAAGCAAATCCTTTAAATCGCTACTTGGCATAAAGTACTGAATGGATTTGAACCAAATTTAGTAAGAAACATTCTTAGCTATAGGAGTCAAGGCCGGGAAACAGATTTTGCATAATTGGTGACTGATCCCCCCCAGGGGCCAGAGGGTTGGGGGCCAATAGGAGAAATGGCTTTAAATGGCTACTTGTATTTTTGAAACCATTAAGATTCCCTACCCGTATTGGGCATCAAGTAAGAGACAAACATAATGCTAATGTAAAAAAAAGGCCCTGGGGTCTTTCCACACCCCAAGGGACTTAGTTTCTTTTAACACAATCATGTTATGAAAACATTCTCTGTGGTCTTTTCACACCCCTGTCGTGTCTGGACTTTGTTTTTTGGGTTATATATTTAAAGCAGTTAAGATCCCCACTCCATAACCATATATTAGCATTGTTCGATATCAACAAATAAAGCTGTTAATGAATTGAACATAAATATCATTTTAATGTTCGGTCAAATCCAACCAGGTGAGCAATACAAGCCCTCTGGGCCTCTTGTATAAAGCTGAAAATTAAGTAATTTAATATAACCTCAAGGAAACTGGGTGGCACATTGAAAAATGAATTGTTTGTTTGTTTGTTTATTTTTTTTTGTTTAACGTCCTATTAACAGCCAGGGTCATTTAAGGACGTGCCAGGTTTGGAGGTGGAGGAAAAATGAATTAATTAAATCTTTACAGTACTTTTTACTAATACTAAAATGATATACATGTATTGTACAGACTATATATATCTTTAGAATTATCTTAGCAGATTACGAGTCTATTCTTTTATAATCAATTACATAGCTGGTTTATGTGATTTTAGTATCTATTTACAAAAGAGTTACAAGTAAACATGCATTCTTTGTGTTATTTCAGAGTTGTGTGATAAAACGGTTTTGTGAGAAGCGATTCGTCCACAAATACCTGGCCACAATAGGAATAGACTATGGTGTCACAAGGTAGGTATATATAATACATGGTTAAGTGTAGTGATCGAAAGTTGTACAGTATACTACACATACCTATATTCGTAATTTGTGTTTAAATACAGAGAAACAACAAATGTCTAGCTGTGTAATTGTCATGAATCCTTGAAATCATAGCAGTGTAAATGATGGAACCCTTGGTTTTTGAATGTATAGGCCATGTCAGGTGACACATGGAATCTGCTATCTTCATTTTTCCTGTATGACATGTGACACTCCAACTATTTTTCTAGCAATACATTTGCTAACTGTTCTACTATCCTACATATACCAACTACATTATTTGTTTGAGACATACCATAATTATCAGCTTATTTTCATTTGGTACAATTTCTACAAAAGTCAATTAAATATACAGTTTGCAATTTTCATGATCTTATTATTTTGTTATTTTAAATTAATGTTTCAAAAGATTAAAAAAAAATTACACACCAGAAAATGTAGCTTTATTCTTTATTTCAAAGTACTTCACACACTTCTCTATCAAGTTGTGTCTGAAAGATTAATTTTAAGAAGGAACATCAGTATTATTGTTACTATAATTTATAGGAACATCAGTTTTAGTGTTACTTTACTCTATAGGAACATCAGTATTATTGTTACTTTACTCTATAGGAACATTATTATTATTGTTACTATAATTTATAGGAACATCAGTATTATTGTTACTTTACTCTATAGGAACATCATTATTATTGTTACTTTACTCTATATGAACATCAGTTTTAGTGTTACTTTACTCTATAGAAACATCATTATTATTGTTACTTTAATCTATAGGAACATCAGTTTTAGTGTTACTTTACTCTATAGAAACATCAGTATGATTGTTACTTTAATCTATAGGAACATCAGTATTGGGCTTATTAATTGTTACTTTAATTTTTAGGCACAAATATTTTGTTACTTAAATTTCTAAGAACATCAGTATTATATTGTTACTTTAGTTTTAAGGAACATCAATATCATTGTTACTTTAATTTCTAGAAACAAATGTTTTGTTACTTTAATTCATAGGACCATCAGTATTATTGTTACTTTAATTCATAGGACCATCAGTATTATTGTTACTTTAATCTATAGGAACATCAGTATTGGGCCTATTAATTGTTACTTTAATTTCTAGGAACATCAGTATTATTATTACTTTAATTTCTAGGAACAAATGTTTTGTTACTTTAGTTTCTAGGAACATCAGTATTGGGCCTATTAATTGTTACTTTAATTTTTAGGAACAAATATTTTGTTACTTTAAATTCTACAAAAGGAACATAGTATAATCGTTTCTCAAATTCATAGAAACATCAATATCATTGTTACTTTAGTTTCTAGGAACATCAGCATTGTTATTACTTTAATTTCTAGGAACACCAGTATTATTGTTACTTTGATTTATAGGAACATCATTATTATTATTACTTTAATTTATAGGAACATCAGTATGATTGTTACTTTGATTTATAGGAACATCAGTATAGTTACTTTAATTTCTAGAAACGTAAGTATTTTGTTACTTTAATTTATAGGAACATCAGTTTTATTGTAAATTAACAGTGTTACTTTAATTTCTAGGAACATCAATATTATTGTTACTTTCATTTATAGGATCAGTATTACTGCTGCCGTCAGTTTTGCTCATTACATACTTTCCCCAAGGTTAATATCTTGCATATTGCCTTATTCTGCTAAACTCCTGAGTCATTTATAATTTATAGATAATTATTGTACAGTATCCAAACTTAAGGTTATTGAAAGCTTCAAGTCTTAAACTAGGTTAAAGTATTAACATAATGTGGTACGTTGAGATTCATCAATAATAAATGTCTCAAGGTCTGTTGACTTATAACTGCCTTGGCAACCACATCAATAATGTATTGGGGATGAACACATGACTTTTATTACTTTGTGTGTGTAAAATGACATATTGTGTGACACTGATCACAGGTAGGTTAATATATTAAAGATGAATGTTTCTAGATGACGGTAGTATATACAATAGGGGCCGCGGTGGCCGAGTGGTTACAGTGTCCCGACACTTTATCACTTAGCCCTCCACCTCTGGGTTGCGAGTTTGAAACCTATGTGGGGCAGTTGCCAGGTACTGACCGTTGGTTTTTCTCCGGGTACTCCGGCTTTCCTCCACATTTAAAATCTGGCACGTCCTTAAATGACCCTGGCTGTTAATAGGACGTTAAACAAAAACAAACCAAAGTATATAAATATGTAGTATGCGCCGTGTCAGTTGGAATAAATGTGTTTTTTAGTCGATTGAAGTGTGGTGGGGTGCGGTTTCGCTCGTGATGGAGTTGCCAGCCTTATAATTTCCACAGTACAAATACAATAGTACTACGTCATATCAAATTTTTTTTTAAATTAACATTTTCTATGCAAGCGCCTGTGACACTGATCTCTCTTGAAATTTAACAATTCGTCAAGTTCCTACAGATGTACAATAAACATTTTTTGTAGTATTTACCTATACAGTCTTTCAGACATGCGAATGTTAATTGACTACTAATGTGACAACTAATTCATGACAATCATAATTGGCTTGTAATTATATGAATCATTGTGATAGTTTTAACAGAAATGAAACTTTGAGAATAATCATTTCTGACTTTAACAATATCTTGACATCCATCTATATTATAATAGACAGTACAATATAAGTCCAGCTATGTAGGAACATTCCTTCCATAGCAAATTCGAAGGAAGCTTTTAATGAATTTCGCCTTGTGAAATATATATTAAAAAATGTCTATTATATTAATTGTAAATGATATGTGCATGTTTGGTTTTAGTGATTAGAGCATGGCTGTTCTCCTTTTGTTATTACCGAATTAATGTACAGTGGCTCCGACCTAGATACAACTACTCCAGATCAAATATCGGGTTACACATAAGTTAAATTATCTACCGTATATGTCACAATGAATTGTGCCTTGGTCAGAGCAAGGACTCGCTCATGCATACAGCGATCTATATATAGTCATTATTTTTTTGTGAAATTTAGGTATAAACAAATTGAGTTTAATCAATGCATATATAAATTAAATACTTAATATAAAGTAGCATTTTCAGAGATAACAATAGATGACATCATAGCATTGTTATAACTGACTCTTATGACCATATCAGAACTACAGTGAAACACAATTTATATAATGGAACATTTTACCATAAATAAGTTTCTAACTATTTTTTAGTGAAATTGATAGGAAGGTCACATGATGGTGGTATTATCTTTAAATGACCTTGATGGCAAGGTCACATGGTGGTGGTATTTTCAGAAAGTGACCTTGATGGACACATGATTATGGTGTTTTCAGTAAGTGACCTTGGTAAGAATGTCACATGATGGTGGTGTTTTCAGTAAATGACCTTGGTAAGAATGTCACATGATGGTGGTATTATCTTTAAATGACCTTGATGGCAAGATCACATGATTGTGGTATTTTCAGAAAGTGACCTTGATGGTCACATGATTATGGTGTTTTCAGTAAGTGACCTTGATGGTCACATGATTATGGTGTTTTCAGTAAGTGACCTTGATGGTCACATGATTGTAGTATTTTCAAAAAGTGACCTTGATGACAAGGTCACATGATTGTGGTATTTTCTGTAAGTGACCTTGATCGCAAGGTCACATAACTGTCAGACTTATAGAAGGTACATTTTATGTATGAAGCAACTGTTGTAATACATTAATATTCCTCATAGACAAACTATTCTTACATGACGTGTTCTTTTTTTTCTGTTACCAGGGTAACTGTTAAGGACCGTGATGTCAAAGTCAATATCTTTGACATGGCTGGGCATCCCATATTTTATGAAGTAAGTATCTTCATACTATTGTATTTTTGTCATATTAAGTTTTGAAATGACATACCTGATCTGATTAGCTCTGGTTACTGTTGTTTTTAAGATAAATTATGATAAAATGGTTACACATCCAGGGATCAATCTAGGGATTTTTACCACCGTTTATGGGTAGTTTCCCCTCAGGAGTTTTTCCATTTTCTCCCTCAGACTTCTGTTAAATTCACTGAAATATTGTATTTTCCCTCATTTTTATGGCAATAATAATCCCAAATACTCCAGATTTGCTTTCCTTATTAACCATTTGCTGTTTTTACTTGGAAAATGGGGTTTTAAAGCAAAAAAAACTGAAACTTTGTGATGTTTAAATTTCCCCTTTTCAGAACTGATTTTCCCCTATAGTCCAAAAAGGGTAGTTTCCCCTAAATTCTAGATTAATCCCTGACATCTGATCTACTATCAATCATAAAATCAACAGGTTCGGAACGAGTTCTACAAGGATACACAAGGTGCTATCATCGTGTATGATATCTCGGACAGATCAAGCTTCGAGGCTCTAGACTCATGGGTCCAGGAAATGCAAAATGAAACTGGCAACCAGACAGACGTAGAAAATGTGGTTGTTTGTGTCTGTGGTAACAAGGTAAGTCTTGCAACTAATTAGGTTTCTTAGGACAGAGAATAGAAAGTACAATCAAAGCAGGTTTCTATAGGTATAACATGTCTTAAACAAGAAAGTACGTTTCTAGAGGTATAAAATGTCTTTGATAACAAAGTAGGTTTCTGTACTCACTAGGTATAAAATGTCTTAAACAGCAAAGTAGGTTTCTAGAGGTATGAATTAAATGTCTTTAATAACAAAGTACGTTTCTAGAGGCATGAAATGTCTTAAACAACAAAGAAGGTTTCTGTA
The DNA here is from genome assembly GCF_902652985.1 of Pecten maximus. Classification (NCBI taxonomy): domain Eukaryota; kingdom Metazoa; phylum Mollusca; class Bivalvia; order Pectinida; family Pectinidae; genus Pecten; species Pecten maximus. Next base: position 3,033,131 of record NC_047032.1, on the reverse strand, counting down.
GGTATGAAATGTCTTAAACAACAAAGTAGGTTTCTAGAGGTACGAAATGTTTTAAGCAACAAAGTGGGTTTCTGTAGGTATAAAATGTCTCAAACAACAAAGTGGGTTTCTAGAGGTATGAAATGTCTTAAACAACAAAGTGGGTTTCTGTAGGTATGAAATGTCTTAAACAACAAAGTGGGTTTCTGTAGGTACGAAATGTTTTAAACAACACAGTACGTTTCTATAGGTATAAAATGTCTTTGATAACAAAGTAGGTTTCTAGAGGTATAAAATGTCTTAAACAACAAAGTATATTTCTATAGGTATAAAATGTCTTTAACAACAAAGTAGGTTTCTGTAGGTACGAAATGTTTTAAACAACACAGTACGTTTCTATAGGTGTTTGATAACAAAATAGGTTTCTAGATTTTAAAATGTTTTTTTTTAATAACAAACAGGTTTCTAGAGATAGAAAGTGCCGTTACAAATTGAAGCATCCCTAGGGGGACTCGGTGTTATATAATTTATAAATAGACATGCGGCCCCAAAAGGCAGAGTGAAATTAGAGTCTAATATACATGTAGTGTGACAGTGGATAATATCTAATCACAGGAATTTTAATTATAGTGTGTGATTCCCCTTGTTAGAGTATGTGAGGTAAAATCCTGAATGAGGGAATATATTTGATATAAATTGGAATGTTATGGAATGATTGCTGAAATAGCAAGGTAAGCGATTCAGACGAACACAATATTGGGAAGAAACTTAATGTATTCAATGCAAAAATAGAAAAATAAAAAAACGAATAAATGTCTGATTTTTCTACCCCCTTTATGAACAGGGGGGGGGGGGGGGGGGGTATATAGAGGGCATATAGTACTAGTGTTACCCATGTCCGTTGCCTTCCGTCCTGATGCATTATGCATCATCGGAACTAAATAAACACTTGTATAATCTAAAAGAAAAATGTCGCCTCACTCACTATTCAGCTTGTGACTATACACACATAATTTTGGCTTCTTTTCCTCAACTAGTGTACTTGCTTTTCACTAATTAAGACTGTCATTTGAATGTTTTCACTAATTAAGACTGTCAATTGAATGTTTTCACTAATTAAGACTTTCAATTGAATGTTTTCACTAATTAAGACTGTCAATTGAATGTTTTCACTAATTAAGACTGTCAATTGAATGTTTTCACTAATTAAGACTGTCAATTGAATTTTTTCACTAATTAAGACTGTCAATTGAATGTTTTCATTGATTGAGACTGTTGTCGTGTGAATATTTGTAGACAGACAAGAAGCGGTCAGTGGATGAAGTTGAGGGCCGTCTCTGGTCAGAGACAAAAGGTTACTTGTTCTTTGAAACGTCCGCCCAGACAGGGGAAGGTGTGACAGAAATGTTTCAGGTGAATATCTAACTTCTGATGCTGTAACTTCTGATGCTGTGGTTTCAGGCGCGGATCCAGGAATTTGAAATGGGGGGGGGGGGGGGGGGGGGGGGGCAGTAATTTAGTGGTAATGGGAGCGCCATTTGCGAGTCAAATTTTTTGATGGCGAGGTCTGGGGGCCAAATGAAATGATTATAGCAAATTTTGCAATCATTTTTCGGGGATAAAATTTTAGACAAGCGGGGGCACCAGGGGGGGGTGTTGGCATATAAAAAAAAGTTTCTCAAGTTTCAAAAGTTTTCTGACCCCCAGGACCCCCCCTGGATCTGCTAATGGATTTCTGTCTGTGATAACAAGAATATCAAGGCTGTATAAATATCAAATAAAAATGGGGGCCAATACATGTACATCTACCATTTTGATATTATCTTTCTGAAGGAATTTACATACAGAAACCATAATTATCAGTTTAATGTCTCTCCGCTATGTTGAATGATGTTGGTGTAAACCCAAGCTGGGTTAAAACAATAGACGGAAGTTTTGGTTTAAAGCGGAGCTGGTTATTGCTTTACCTTCATCTGTTAAAAAGATACAACCACGCTCCCATTGAAAAAAATAATTTTATTAAACTTTTGCAGGCACTATTTGATGCAGTGGTGGTAGCCGCAGAAAATGGCGGTAAAAAGGCCCCTATACAGACGCAGCTGGGCTACTCGAAGGAACAAGCAGATGCCATACAGAAACTGAAGTCTGCGAAATCAGACTATGAACGCCTGGGCCTGATACCTGGGGCCACAAAGTAAGAATTTCATGGCATTTCTTTAACCATTAGGGAAATATATATGATCTACAGTCAAGAATGGAAACTGATTAAATCTTTTCTCATAATTTTTATGCACATGTAGATTAGTGTTCATCCAGTCATACTTAGTGTAGAAGGTGTTTCTAGGCAAAACTATATGGGTCATCATTTTTTGTCTAGTATACTTGTCCGGTTCTTTCTTCTAGGTGTTGTATATGATAATGGGCTGAATTTTAAAAAATTATTGTCAAAACTTAACTGGATAATATAGCATCATTTTCTTTTCATATACAAGACACAATGTCTTTCTTTTCAGTTGTACCTAGTATTTTACAGCCCGCCCCCCCCCCCCCCCCCCAAAAAAAACAAAAAACAAAACAAAACAAACAAACAAAACACAAAACAAACAAACAAACAAACAACAAGAACAATTATAAAAAAAAAAAACCAAACAAACAAAAAAATAAACAAAAAATAAACAAAAATAAATAAATAAATAAATAAAAAACATTCGTTTATGTTTTTAATTTATTTGACTTTTCCAGGGAGGATGTTAATCGAGCCTACCGGAAGTTGGCAGTCTTACTCCACCCAGACAAGAGTGTGGCGCCGGGAAGTGAAGAGGCTTTCAAACTACTAGTAGCATCGCGCACTGCTCTACTAAAACGCTGCTAACAGGATTTTAGGACATATATATATAGTCATCTTTGTTAAGTTTGTTAAAACAATTATGCTAGCAGTGGATAAGATTTGGAATTACACAGATTATAGTTGAAGGCGACAAAATTGTCAAATTATCTAATTAAAAATATCATCAAATCGTTATCAAATTAGTAGTGAAACCACCTGTATGTTCTCGTATCTAATTTGATATAATTGTTGCCCGGACGAGTTTTACGATCTTATAAAAATCTGTCCATTTCTGTAGTTCAGTAAAGGAGATTTATAAATTCATAAAAGGAAGAAACTTGACAGCTTATTATCATATTTGCACAGAAATCAAACATATCACTAATAGTATTTATTGCTGTCTGATTATTTTTACATTTTTTTTTTTTGCTCAGAACGAAAACTACAAGGTTGTCAAATGATAGTGATCATTTATTATTCAATCAGACCTTGCTTAATTTGAGGTCGAAATTGTGATGTGTAGAATTCCTGATAAGGCCTGGATGGATAGGCCTGATCAGCTGATTTTAGGAGAGTCTACATGGAAAAAAATACACAAATAGCCTTAAATTAAAATTTGATGTAAAATATGTAAAAACACACACAAGAAGTTCGTTGTTCTACTGTTTTACACGTGAGAAAATGTAATAGGATCAAATTTTGAGTGCTTCTTGACGAACGACAGTCGACTGCTACTTGATTTTGTCCAAAGGACATACAGACACTTCCGTTTGTGATGCTCGCGCATAACTCAGTTCCGGTATCAGACATATGGTTTAGTTATCTTTTTTTATCAAGTTGTCTGATATTCTTCCAAAATAAAATAGGCATGCGTACACAGAGACTGAAAACATATCGCCTCGGCGCATGCGCATAGGTGTCAACCATCCCGGATTACGCGGGAAGTGCCCGGAAAATCATTAAAATTTCCCCTACATCCCGATTTGGTACACTTCCCGAATCGGGGTTAAATTTCTCCCGGATTTGAGCAGTCTTCCCTCATAAAACCCCGGAAATCTCAGACACTTCGACCCTAAACTGATTATGTAAACAAAACACCCCCACCACCTGTGTAGCTGCCCTAGCCTGGGGCTTGGTGAGAGAGGGGAGTCGGTCACCGGTCACCATGCATGCGTGCCTGCCGACTGGTGTATACATTATAACCCATGTGGCTTCATTTGGCATGGTCAGTTAATTTTGTGATTACAACTAGGATACATCACTTCAAGAACAAACACTGATACTATCTGTCAACAAGATTTACTCACATGAAAGCCAATAATGCCTTTCTTAATCGTAGCTGTCAGTACCAGCGTTTGTACTGCCGCCATCTTTAATTGGTCAATACTAATATAAAGTCGTAAACTGCCACAAAAATCCGGATTTCAATTTGGGTCAGAAAAAAATAAAAACACTTTTTAAGAAGTTTGTTTTTATTGTCATAATAGAACTACTAGTAAAACAAAAATTAATAAAATTACTGTGTAATTTTTATTTGAGAAAGGAAGGGAGATAATTTGATAAATACATTTAGAAATATTTCAGAACAAAATAATAAAAAAAAATTCAGGAGATAAGTAGTTGCTTTGTATACTGGGTGACTACATCATTAATAATGTAATTCACTAAATACAGTTTTTAAATGGATTAATCATTTTTTTTTCTATTTTTTTTTTAATTATTATTATTCTTTAAAATTAACCATTGTTGTCAAATTTAAATATCAAAATGTATAGCCCGTGGTAATTTACACCTGCGCAAGCCCATGAGGAACATCACCTAAAGTAACAAAAATGTCGCGATTTTTTTCGCGCACTTTCTCCCTCATTTTGGATGTGGAATGAGGGAGATCTCCCTCATTGGAGGTTTCAGAGGTTGACATGTATGCATGCGTGCTTTGTCTGTTGGGGGCGCGCGATTTAACAGAACCAATGAGATCAGAGGTGTGATTTGCAAGCTCTGGCAACCGCAAAATTGAAGAAGAAAAAGTTTTTTCGAAATTCTGATAGAGGTACAAAATGTCACAGGAATATCATTTGTTATCTCTGCTCATTGATCACCAGGAGTTAGGTTAAGCGTCCACGTGATTATTCCATTGGAATCGCGTTAAGATGGAACACATTAATATTGTACCCGTGGTCCGAAAGTGTAGATTTCTTTAATGCGTTTATATCGTTTCCTGTTTTTAAAATGTATTAATTTAAAGAAATAATGATACAATAATTCACGATGTGATACAATATCCATTACGGTCCACGGACGATAACTCCAACGTTGGTTGAAACCACTATAAGTTGCCCATAGTTTTTGTGGAGATTTCAGTAAATATTTTGTATAACATCGGAGTAAATATATGTATGTTGAATGCAGCTTTCTGATTGGTTGAGATTTTCTTTTCATACCTCTATGAAAAGTAATTGGCGCGAAAAACGTGACGTCACCATACGATCATTGAGGTTGCCTATTGATTTGTTGATATAGTACATAAAACGTGTTTTAAATTTGAAATACAGTTTCAGAAGTTAATTATAAGCATTGATGTCAATATTTCTTTAGTTTCATTGGGGTAGAAAGAAAAAGATTTGCAAACTTTTATAAGAATCCGCTACTAAAACAACTGACATCAGTGCTTAAATATATCAATTAAAATGCAACATTGTATGTATTCTCGATTATAATTACCTTTGGGCATATTTCCTTTCTACTCATAAAACTGGAGTTGAATGTAGTCAGAAGTTAACTTACTTATTCGCGCACACCGCAGTCTTCCGTCGGTCCGTATTGGCTTCGATGCACTATTAATCTAATTCTGGATCGATAAAGAAATTCGATAATTTTGCGATATGTATTTATTTTTATCAAACTGTGTACCTTTGGCAAGATTAATATTTTTGTGTGTTAGAGGCCAGTTGTGTTTTATGATGAGCACATGTAATATGAATGAATGTTTTTGTAAGGATTGAGCGTGAGAAACATATATCTAAATTGTGTGCGAGAAGTTGCGCGTGACCACATGTTAGAGCATCATGATCAAGATTGAGATCGTTTGTGTGTTAAAGTGCACGTGGCGTTAAACGAATGCCGAGAGACATAGCAATGGATCTACTTCTATACCATTCAAAACTCTGAGAAAGAAGATCATAATTATTAATTTAATAAATGTAGTGTTTTAATTAATGTCTTTGTTTTGTATGATCTGGGAAGGCCAATCGGGAACCGTCGGTACAAATACATTCTAATGTATTTTCTCGTTCACGGAAAGTGCCGAGGGTTCCCGATTGGGCCAAGACTGAGCACGATGTCACGCCCTGTATCGTCAAGTCACGCCCTGTAACGTCAAATCACGCCCTGTAAGCCAAGTCACGCCCTGTATCGTCAAGTCACGCCCAGTATGTGATGTCACGCCATGTACGTCAAGTCACGCCCTATACGTCAAATCACGCCCTGTAAGCCAAGTCACGCCCTGTATCGTCAAGTCACGCCCAGTATGTGAAGTCACGCCCTGTAACGTCAAGTCACGCCCTGTAACGTCAAGTCACGCCCTGTAACGTCAAGTCACGCCCTGTTAGACTAGACCTTGATGCCTCGGCCAAGATATCCTGGGTGTGTTTTTCGTTGATCCACGACCTCATTTGAACTGGTGCCAGCTGGAATATAATAAACAGCTCGTCAAATTACACAAAGCAATTTCATGTATTAGCCAATTATTACTATCTGCGAATTGAGTATCGTAGTAGACTCGCATTTCCCTTTTAATTAGTTTTCACTAATTAAAGATTAGATTATGCTACACCCGAGGCTTTGTAAGTTGATATAGCTATTCATAGAGAACCATTATACTCTCTGATAAACCGTGAAGACGTTTGCGAGTGTTAAACTGTTATTATAATGACATAGATAAAACGAGGAAGAAACACTCAATAATGGGGATGAGACCACGAAGGCCTTAAGTGTTCTACCTGATCGAGATACTCGTCGTATGAATATATACGTTTAATTTTGATGATTTTGGTTTGATGTATTTTGTTTAACGTCATATTAACAGCCAGGGTAATTTACATAAGGACGTGCCAGGATTTGGAGGTGGAGGAAAGCCGGAGTACCCGGAGAAAAACCATCGGCCTACGGTCAGTACCAGGCAACTGCCCCCACGTAGGTTTCGAACTCGTAACCCAGAGGTGGAGGGCTAGTGATAAAGTGTCGGGACACCTTAACCACTAGGCCACCGTGATACCACGTGACAACCGGAATAGTGACGAAGGAACATCGAATGGATAATTCTCAAATCTGGATGAAAAGGCAAAATTGAATCATTAACGATAATTGGTTCTATTCACCATCTAGAAATGATTAAACATTTAAGATTTAAAAAGCTACACATGCGCATTTACTGTCTCCTACGTACTAATGTATTTCGGTCATTTTGACCCTTTTTGACCCAGCACATCAGCCCCACGGGACAGAGTCGGGGCATGCAGGTATGTGCGTACCATCTAGCACCATCCCATAATGATAATCTAACAGAAGAATTATTTCCAATGTCAAAAAAAAATGTGATTTACCTATTAAAAGTACAAACTTTAGAAAAGATGACTCCCTCCTCAATTTGGGAACGGGATATTCCAGGGTCATGAAATTCTGAATTTTCTTTAAACACATCAAGACGGTTAGACCCTACCATCTGTGAAGAGTATTTGATTCTATCATATCTGGGTCTTTGAAGAAGATTTTGGAAATTTCAGCCAATTTGACCAATTCTGACCTACCCCTTATAGAACCTTATAGAAGTTAAATTGGTGCTTTCTGATATTTTCACCTATCGAAGTTATCACAAACAAACGCCTAACATAACAATCTACTTCCATTAAACTGTAAAGATAATTTACCCAATAAAATCTGTGAGCTACAACTGCACGTTCATTCCAGTTCTAATATACTGTGAATCACATAACGGTCCAACCGTGTCATACTTTATTACATTTTTACCAGTGAAATGTCGAAAAATGTTCATTCTATAAAATTTATATTTTTCACTAGTGAAACTAGTTTTTACCAGTGAACTATCGAAAATTATTCATTCTATGAAAGTGATATTTTTCAATATAACTTTTTTCTGATTTGACCAATCAGAACATTGCTTACAAAGGAAAATTAAGATTTGCATATTGCTCTCCGTCATGTTATATGACGTCATAATGCAATATAGAATACATAACATCAAGACTAATTTTGTCGACATTTGTGAGCCGTTGACAGCGGACCGCAATGCATTCTGGGAGAGATTGAGCTGCCTCGGTATATTTTGCTATAACATGTAAGAAACAGAATATCTAACAGTATATTCTGTAATATCAAATATATTTCACTTGTGTGGCTATTATTTTGATATTTTTCCCTCGCGCTGCGCAAAATATTAGCACCACTTATAATATTGTGACGTCATTAATGATTAATGACGTCACAACAACTATGACGTCGCACGATTAATTTGAGAGTTATTTTCGCTTACTTTCTCTTAAATATGATTTTAGTGATAAACAGAATCTTTTAAAGTGTAAATAAGTCATATGGTTTATATTTTTCTCGTTAAGATCCTCCATAGCTAACATAAAATTCAAGTGTGCTGTACGTGTGAAGAAACTGATTATTGTCTACAAAACATGTTTTATCTCCTCAATTATTTAAAGTTGGTTCCCGCGTTATAACGCTCCATTTTTGTTCCTGTGAGAAATATCTATTTTTCCTGGATAGTCTAACTTTTGCGTTGATACCAGATTTGTAAAGTAACTCGCAATGAGAGTAAAGAATTGAAGATTCTTTTTCTCGGATTCAAACGGTACCGCTTTATATATATACCAAAATTGTATACTTGTACTCGGCGCGTTCGTCAGGAAAAACACTATATTTAGAGGTAACCGGAACGTATACACGGACATCATGTAAGTACGTATGTACTATACACAAGCACGTGCTTTGCGCAGATTTGGATTTATTCATGATGTATCTGACTAGCTGCACTAGTTTTTATAGATCTGCAACCAAATGATGTTAAAACAATGTCAAAATTCAGCAGAGTAACATTTCGTTCTGCCACCTTCTAAGGAACTGTCCAAAATATATTAGGCACTGCATTTGGAAATTACGTTTTCTTTTATAATATGTAGTGTTATAACTTCCGGCACATGCAAGACATAGATTCGTGAACTCTTGATGTTCCAACTTTTTTTTTTTTTTTTTGGTTTGTTTTGTTATGAACGGGTATTCACGTTATGACCCCGAGTTTTAAGTAAGATTTAACTTGGACAAACATGCACGTATATTATATCTGGATCTTATTTAGTGTAATGTTGGTGTGAGGGTCGTTTTAACCGTGCAGTATAATGAATAATCGTTGCCTTTTCATGTTATCACTTTCCATTTAGCTACCAGGCAGCATGTTATAAGCTTAAACAGACACGTTTTGAAAGAAAATGTAACATGCGGAGGTTCTATGGCATGCATACATACTAGACTTGACATAGAAACAATTTATACGCCGTGTGAAAATATCTAATTATGGGAACATTGAAAATGACCGCGTCAACCCAGCACTTTCGGTTCGCTGATAGCAATTTCCGGTGTACAGGTATACACAGTGATCCAGCGTTGGACCAACACATAGAAACTATTTGTTTGTAAAGTCGGACCAACGTATGTCCTCTAGCTGGGTATAAAGTGCTTTGTCAGCTGTGTGCATACGATAGGGTATATTTGAACGGAGAAGTCAGCCTTACGCATTCGATAATTATATAAGGTACACGTGAACAGAGAAGTCAGCTGGGCGCATTCGATAAGGTCCATGTGAACGAAGCAGGAACTATGAACTTTATAATTTTAACAGTGTTAGCTTTTATCTTACCGTACACTGCCATTGCCACGGGAGAGAATAAATACGAAAGTACGGATAAAAATGATTTGGCTGACGAAATAATGTTTCTGTTAAATGGGACGTTTTACCATCTAAAAGACCAATTGTGTAGTCTGCAGGGTAAAGTTGATGTTTTAGAAACCATGGTTGATCAGGTCGCCCCGCTGCCTGATGTCAGTAATAATACCCTGTTCACAGAATTCAAACAAATGGTTTCCAGAGAGCTTCTGGCTTTTGCAAAGATACAGAGTGGATTTGAAAATTCGATCCGCCTTCTTCAGAAGGAACAGGCAGAGATCCGAGCTTTTCTCAACAGCACCTGTAGACACAATGGTACTGACCAGAAAAAAGGTGAGATATAGCTGACCTCAACACTTACATGTACATTATAACATGACTAACCTGGTTTATTTAACTTTCATGAATAACCGTATACTATTCTTTTGGCCCGGGATATGACGCGACAGGTGGCGTTACTGGTCAAGATGAAGTATATGTGATTGGTCAACGTAGCGGTAAATGCAAAATGCAGATATGAAGTTAAAAACGAAACAAAATTAATATTGAATGCAAGCTGAATCAGTGGATGTATCTTTTCAAATGACACATTAATAAGATTTTATTCCTGATTCAAAAGCAGTCTTATTATCACCAACAATGTTTCAAACCGATATAATTTTGTTATCCGTGCTGCAACGCATTAGTTCGTTGATTTATTTCACCAGCAGTTTTGCATTATAACCACCAGCATTAAAACTATGCCGGTTATCCTTTTTTTAAAGGTATTTCTTGTTTAAAGGTATTTCTTGTTACGTTACTGTTACGGCTTTTACACGGACATGTTTGCATGATGTCCGGTTTTGACGTATTGTGCAATCATAACGAATGGGATACGTCCTCCTGGGATCAAACAATTTTGAAAAGTTTAGCTTCATATAATTTCTGAATTTTTGGGTTTGATACATTTTACCTGAGATTATAATGAAGATTTATTAATATGAGAAACAGTGTTTCCTTTGACATTGACTGAATATAATTGTATGAAGCGCACTCTCTAAAAATTGACCCAATGGGGGGAAACACGTGACCTTTAACTGATATGGGAACACTAAAAGCCAGATAATGGCGGACAAAGGTGCCAGCTCGTGGTAAGTTTGATGCTTTTAAACTCATTTACTGTATCGATATCATAAATTCAATAAGTGCACGGGATTCGTAGCGCTTAATACTCAATGGATATACACAAAAGACATCACTATATGCTGTAGTTATTCCAAACACTTCTACACCATTTTGCTACGCCAATTCTCAGGAAATGGTGTAGAAGTGTTTGGAATAACTACAGCATATAGTGATGTCTTTTGTGTAGATCCATATCTGTTAAAGATCACGTGTTTCCCCCATTGAGACCAGCGTTCTTGTCCGGCATGATATTTTAAGCAATATCTAGCAGACTGCGGTAGGATAGCCAAGCCAAGGGGTGATTTTTTTTTCTTAAGCAATAACTCCTGTATACAACTATTATCAATGTACAATTTAATTGGTATATGCATTATGGAGTAGTAAAAAATTGGTTCGAGATTAGAAATTTATAGATTTTCCGAAAGTGTATTTACGCCGGAAATTTAGTTGTGCCTACAGCGAAAAATGAAGGCTCATAATCAAGGTAAGATTGCGGGAAAACTTAATGTACAACATGTGTCAAAACAAGATTAATTCTGTCTTTGGGATGGATTTATTCAATTTCAAATAAGTTTCAGAAAAAAAAGGTATCTATAGATCGAATTGTGTCATTTTGGGTAAAAAAGTCATGATATTTGGCAATTTTTCAGTGGTTTTACTAACTAGTGCTTCACATGTTTAACACCAATGCTGACCAGATCTCGCTGCCAGGTCTTATAAAGTTCGTCAGCAAGATAAATGCGTGTTTTAGGATCTAAACACATTGCTTGAACAATCACTTTTGAAATTACGTGCACTGTTTTCAGACAATAACTATGGGAACTGTACGGCTGGATGGATAGCCTTACACAAGAAATGTTATTATATCTCCTCTGAAACTGAAAAGACAAACTGGGAATCGGCAGTTGTAAGTATTGAGAATGTATTTTTAGCCCGTCATCATCAAATGCTATCCAAACTGTGGGTAATTCTGGCTAGACGATTGGGTGCCGTAGATCGTGAGTTCGAGGCCCGGTCAGGGCACGAGTCAAAAAGTTGTCTTCCTTCGTCATTTGTGTTACTATGTTATATATCTACTTATTAGCAGACTGTATCATATACACTGTGTTGGTGATGGCGAAGATATAGATTTGAATTTCCTGTCGTAGTTGTACCGAGAAAAATATTTATAATATGCATGTATGTACAATTCGTATCCATGTATGTAAATACATTGCGATCCAGGTATTCATATCATCTTATAGACGACTTCCACAATGATCATGTCAGGGTATCGGGCCGACCATCACTGCGCCATTGAAACGTTCTTTTTTTCAGAACGCCGATGTGGCGCAGCGGTATAAGCTGCGGGTATTTCTGGCTAGGCGATTGCGTGCCGTAGATCGTGAGTTCGAGGCCCGGTCAGGGCACGAGTCAAAAAGTTGTCTTTCTTTGTCAATTGTGTTACTATGTCATATAATATATATATATATATACATCTTATAGGTAGAAGTTACCACCATCCTTATATAACTCAGGTAACAGGTGAAAACACAGGTAAATCTAGGTTAACTACTCTGAAATAGACTTTAATCTTGTCGCATCACTCCACTCATTACAGGATTTTAGAATGTGGGTAAATTGCGATACAGCCACACCTACAAATGCTTTCGATACTTGACTAATATTTTAACGACAGGGGAGTCCTGTCCGTTTTGCGAGACCTAATATAAATAAAACTGACAGAATTCATTATATTTAATACTCTTGAATGTTTGAAATAGTCTGAATTCTCTTGTTATAGACACATTGTAAAAACATTGGCAGTAAGCTGGTCGAACTGAAGAATGACAAGGAAGCTAGCCATCTGTTCCAGTTGATGCCGGAACGAGTCGGTAAGTTTTCTGCGTCATAGAGAAATGAAAAACACAATTTGGGTGACATGATTTTTTCATTATTATTTTTCCATGTATGTGGTAAATTAGATATTTAAAGTCCTGGAAGTTTGCCTTGACTGTTTGTCAATAGGGTTTGAAATCTTCCTATTCGTACAATCCTGGGGACAACGTGCATGTACATGTAGCTAGACCGTACTTACCAAAAGAAAGCAAAAAGCGTCGTCACAAACCTTTCAATACAATAATAATAAAAAAGTAATAATAAAAATAATAATAAAAAAATAACGATAAAAAAACAACCCCCCCCCCCCCCCCAACCCCCAACCCCACAACAAACCCCCCACAAAAAACCCAGTTATAATACAAATGATTTTAAATAAATTATGACGGATGATTTATGAAATGATATACACATGTATCTGTGTAGTGTTTGAATCTTCTAGACTTAAAACAGTATCTGACACGCGATTAAATGATTGATATCAAATGCTAGGTATCAATGTTGCATGAAGGGTGATTTCACTATATTAACTTATGATATTTCACATTATGTAAATACTATATAAACTGTTTAACTTTATTTATATTCGGCGAAAAAACAATACATAAATGGAATATACAAAACTCCTCATTGTTTTACACCCTTAGAATTTACAAACCTGTACCGTGTTTACCGAATCGTTAATGTCAATCATGTTTCTATGTCTCGTCAATGTCAATCATGTTTCTATGTCTCGTCAATGTCAATCATGTTTCTTTGACTCGTCAATGTCAATCATGTTTCTCTGTCTCGTCAATCATGTTTCTATGTCTCGTCAATGTCAATCATGTTTCTATGTCTCGTCAATGTCAATCATGTTTATATGTCTCGTCAATGTCAATCATGTTTATATGTCTCGTCAATGTCAATCATTTGTCTATGTCTCGTCAATCATGTTTCTATGTCTCGTCAATGTCAATCATATTTCTTTGTCTCGTCAATCATGTTTCTATGTCTCGTCAATGTCAATCATGTTTATATGTCTCGTCAATGTCAATCATGTTTCTATGTCTCGTCAATGTCAATCATGTTTCTTTGACCCGTCAATGTTTCTGTCTCGTCAATCATGTTTCTATGACTCGTCAATGACAATCATGTTTCAATGTCTCGTCAATGTCAATCATGTTTCTATGTCTCGTCAATGTCAATCATGTTTCTATGACTCGTCAATGTCAATCATGTTTCTATCTCTCGTCAATGTCAATCATGTTTCTATGACTCGTCAATGTCAATCATATTTCTATGTCTCGTCAATGTCAATCATGTTTCTATGTCTCGTCAATGTCAATCATGTTTCTATGACTCGTCAATGTCAATCATGTTTCTATCTCTCGTCAATGTCAATCATGTTTCTATGACTCGTCAATGTCAATCATGTTTCTATGTCTCGTCAATGTCAATCATGTTTCTATGACTCGTCAATGTTTCTGTCTCGTCAATCATGTTTCTATGTCTCGTCAATGTCAATCATGTTTCTATGACTCGTCAATGTTTCTGTCTCGTCAATCATGTTTCTATGACTCGTCAATCATGTTTCTATGTCTCGTCAATCATGTTTCTATGTCTCTTCAATGTTAATCATGTTTCTATGTCTCGTCAATCATGTTTCTATGTCTCGTCAATGTCAATCATGTTTCTATGACTCGTCAATGTCAATCATGTTTCAATGTCTCGTCAATGACAATCATGTTTCAATGTCTCGTCAATGTCAATCATGTTTCTATGTCTCGTCAATGTCAATCATGTTTCTATGTCTCGTCAATGACAATCATGTTTCAATGTCTCGTCAATGTCAATCATGTTTCAATGTCTCGTCAATGACAATCATGTTTCAATGTCTCGTCAATGACAATCATGTTTCAATGTCTCGTCAATGTCAATCATGTTTCTATGTCTCGTCAATGTCAATCATGTTTCTATGACTCGTCAATGTTTCTGTCTCGTCAATCATATTTCTATGACTCGTCAATGACAATCATGTTTCTATGACTCGTCAATGTTTCTGTCTCGTCAATCATGTTTCTATGACTCGTCAATGACAATCATGTTTCAATGTCTCGTCAATGTCAATCATGTTTCTATGTCTCGTCAATGTCAATCATGTTTCTATGTCTCGTCAATGTCAATCATGTTTCTATGACTCGTCAATGTTAATCATGTTTCTATGTCTCGTCAATGTCAATCATGTTTCTATGTCTCGTCAATGTCAATCATATTTCTTTGTCTCGTCAATCATGTTTCTATGTCTCGTCAATGTCAATCATGTTTCTTTGTCTCGTCAATGTTAATCATGTTTCTATGTCTCGTCAATCATGTTTCTATGTCTCGTCAATGTCAATCATGTTTCTGTGACTCTTTAATAATGATAGGGACCCGAAAGTAAAAATTCAGAAGGGAAGCAGGAAAATCACAATGACCCTAAATATATATCAACGACTACAATAGGACTTCATACATCGTATCTCCTACAGTATTCTGCATGCTTCATATTCATCCGGATATTTCTTCAAAGGTTTTTATCAGCCAATCAAAATTGTCGTTACATCATCGACTGTTTCTTTCAGGACACCGTGATTACATCTACACCGGGGAGAAAAGAGATGACGATGAAAACTGGGTGTATTTAACAGATTCAGAACTAGTTAACGAGGGAACCCGAACCTGGTCTCCAGATGAGCCGGGGGGACCCCCAGAGAATTGCGGATGTGTCAGCAAAGAGGATTCGCTTAAAATGACTGACTGTCACTGTACGGGGTTTGAATTACTGTTTATTTGTGAAAAAGCGCGTGCAACCAAATAAACAAACTTTTCAAAGCAAACATGTAGGGAAGGAACATAATAGTCTTGATGTATTTTAACATTGATGTGATATTCAATCATTGATGCTTTATTATATTGATGTAATGATTTACTATTATTGTAATATTCTTGATGTAATATTATATTATTGATGTAATATTCTGATATAAATGTAATATCATATTGATGAAGTATTGTATTATTGATGTAATCTATTTTTGATGTTATATCATATCATTGATGTAATAGTCTATCATTGATGTAATATTCTATCATTGATGTAATATTCTATCATTGATTTAATATTCTATCATTGATGTAATATTCTATCATTGATGTAATATTCTATCATTGATTTGATATTCTATCATTGATGTAATATTCTATCATTGATGTAATATTCTATCATTGATGTAATAATCTATCATTGATGTAATATTCTATCATTGATGTAATATTCTATCATTGATGTAATATTCTATCATTGATTTAATATTCTATCATTGATGTAATATTCTATCATTGATGTAATAGTCTATCATTGGTTTAATATTCTATTATTGATGTAATATTAATGATTATTATTCTGTCATCATGTAATTGTCTTTTATGTAGAATGAAAGAATTGTTTACCATGCGTCCAAAACATAGATATACATTGTATGTGTGTGTAATTTACTTCGGATTATTGTGTAAATAAAATCAACATGTCGGAAGTTAATATCGTAAAAAATGTAAATACAAACAAAAATCAACGATATTAATATATAGTCAAACCAGAATGACCTGTATCGTTGACCTTTTCGTAAAATGTTCAAAGTGGGCCGCAGGCCTGAGTTATTAATTAAAATTGCAAAATATCCGAGTCCTAGTTGTATATCCTGCAACAGCAAACGAGTCAAAGTTGATTATTTCTATTCTACCATGTACTGTTTAGTTCTGAGATCTATCTCTTCCTAATAGAAAAACGACAAAGAAACCCCGGGAAATGTGTCGCTTCATGGCTGTTACAATTCACAGGAAACGACAGGTGCGCGTGCTGATGAATATTCAAAAGCTGACGTCAATCCCAAGCGACGTCGTCTGCTGAAAACGTTGTCGTTTTGACGGCAACGTTATGAGAACTTTCGGGGATGTCGGCCAGCAATTCATTTAGAAATGCTCTCCAAACGTTGCCTGTGGAAATTGACCTTACAACATATTGTTAAGCAAAGTCTGTTCTGGGTGGATAGAAATTAACAATCTGGCAAATTTATCCGTTGTAAAATACACGGTCTCCGACGTTCAAACGTTTTGGTGCCGCCATGTTTGTTTACAAATGCACGATTTTGGAGGGGGAGATTAAACAACCATGACTTACGAGCGTGTATTATTGACTCGAGAGTGGATTACTGGCAAATCATACACGGTTTTAAACCAATCAAAACTGGCGTTGCATAGCGTGGTAGAATACATTATAAATACAAAGCACCTATTTCCCCTAAATGACTACAGACTCGTCTGTAATCAATATACAGTGTACTAATCCAAGTTCAGCACGACAGGTCATTCGGACTATACAAACGGTGTAATAATATTCGTCTAGCTATGCTTGAATACCAAAGCTCAAGAAACCGGCTGAAAAGAGAGAAAAGAGAATTAAAAGTAAAGAAAAAATAATCGTTGCTTTAAAATAACATTCGCGAAACAGATTAGTCGATTTATTTTTATCCTATTTACAACCGGGTCATTTAAGGACGTGCCAGGTTTTGGAGGTGGAGGAAAGCCGGAGTGCCCGGAGAAAACCCACCGACCTACGGTCAGTAAAAGGCAATTAATTGTCCCACGTAGGTTTCGAACTTGCAACCCAGAGGTGGGAGGCTATTGACAAAGTGTCGGTATAGCTTGACCACTCGGCCACCGCGGCCTCTCGCGAAACAGATCACAATGGTCTAGTCTCAAACGAGGCTACGTTATCATGTAATTATGAAACACCATGGTAACGTTCGGTGTGTACGGTTTAATTCTAACCCCATGTAGAGCCCCATGTCCAATTCAGGCTACGACAGGTGACATCGCCGTATTAAGGACAGGTGACATCGCCGTATTGAGGACAGGTGGCATCGCCGTATTGAGGACAGGTGACATCGCCGTATTGAGACCAGTTGACCTCGCCGTATTGAGGACAGGTGACCTTGCCGTATTGAGGACAGTTGACCTCGCCTTATTGAGGACAGGTGACCTTGCCGTATTGAGGACAGGTGATCTTGCCGTATTGAGGACAGTTGACCTCGCCGTATTGAGGACAGGTGACCTTGCCGTATTGAGGACAGTTGACCTCGCCGTATTGAGGACAGGTGACCTCGCCGTATTGAGGACAATTGACCTCGCCGTATTGAGGACAGGTGACCTTGCCGTATTGAGGACAGGTGACCTTGCCGTTTTGAGGACAGGTGACCTCGCCGTATTAAGGACAGTTGACCTCGCCGTATTGAGGACAGTTGACCTAGCCGTATTGAGGACAGGTAACATCGCCGTTTTGAGGACAGGTGACCTCGCCGTATTAAGGACAGGTGACCTTGCCGTTTTGAGGACAGGTGACCTCGCCGTATTGAGGACAGGTAACATCGCCGTATTGAGGACGGATGACCTTGCCGTATTGAGGACAGATGACCTTGCCGTATTGAGGACAGGTGACCTCGCCGTATTGAGGACAGATGACCTTGCCGTATTGAGACATTTCTCATTTTGAGATAGCCCTATCAAGAGGCACGGAGACAGAATTTCTTAGTCAGTAGCTTCGGTATAGACGTTAATTTTCCAACATTATGGATGCCAAATTATCGCGTTATTGGGATTCTTTAGCGCCAGCCAAGTTGGTGTATATCTTTAATAGTTGAGGTGTGAGGTGTGTGGCACGCTCGATAGAGACTTTTCCAGTAATCTGAATGTCGTGTGCCGATAAGTGTCTCCGTGGTAAGTTTTCTGTTATTTACCTGTATCTTTGGAGTTCCGTTAAGGCCGAATTCCCAATATCGCTCCTCCGCGTAAAAACACGATGGCGAAGGAGAAAAAACACAATGGCGAAGGAGCGAAAACCGATGGCGAAGGAGAAAAACACGATGGCGAAGGAGCAAAAACTAGATGGCGAAGGAGCAAAAACTAGATGGTGAAGGAGCGAAAACACGATGGCGAAGGAGCGAAAACACGATGGCGAAGGAGAAAAAACACGATGGCGAAGGAGCAAAAAGTAGATGGCGAAGGAGCAAAAACTAGATCGTGAAGGAGCGAAGGAGCCAAAATACGATGGCGGCGAAGGAGCGAAAACTAGATGGTGAAGGAGCGAAGGAGCCAAAATACGATGACAGAGTGAAAATACGATGGCGAAGGAGCGGTGGAACTTCGCTCCTCCTTCGCCATCTTGTTTACGCTCCTTCGCGATTGAGCGATAAGGAGCGATATTGGAAATTTGGCCCTACCGGAACTCCATACGTATGTAGTTTGTTGTTATAGGAAAAAATATCACCCCTTTTTCCTACTATATCAACAAGGTGGAACACTTGAAGATCGGACGATGTAACGACTGTGGAACGGACGTAGGCAATCTATCTTAGAGCTGTTTTAAAACGAGCAGTCTTATTGGTCGACAAGATACAAGATACAAAAAGATTTATTTAAAGTTGTATATGTTAAACAAAGAACATAAGCTCTGTTGAGCTATTTCTACGACTAAACATAAGTGAAATACAGAAAAAATTATAACAAAAACACAGTAATATCACAGCATACAAGTTATATCAAATGACTAGGGGAAACGAAAAACAACAAGAGACAATGAAGGATACATACTAAAAGTACATACATTCCATTTTTCTTTAATGTAAGCGTGCAGAGATTGCAAGTTTTATAGCCTGACCAATTATCCCGAGAGGCCAGTCTTAGTGGAGGTCATATCAACTCTAGCCACATCAACTGAGCTATCGATTTGATTGACCAGTCTCCCTGCCAGACACAGTATAAAGCTCAAAAACTAAACATATCTACGTACAATCATGCATGGCAATCATGACAATCATAACAATCACGACAATCACGGTAATCATGACAATCACAACAATCATGACAATCATGACAAGCATGACAATCATGACAATAACGACAATCACATATAGCCTACTTTCATTCCGCAGTTGATGCATCGTCGGCTATCACGATCGCGATAGGTCCTCTCATCTTTAATTTATCGTCACACGACAAAAAATAGCATGCGCTGATATTTAAGGATTCTAAATGTCAAAAAAACATTTTTGATATGACCTCTACGCATTAGACGTTATAGGGATCTGCAGTACGTACGTCTACATCATAATGGGAAATGTCTACCACGACAGATGACGGAGTAATGGTCAGTTGGTCAGTTATAACTAATGACCTGCTCTTAGTCTCGAACAACATAGGTCACTTCGATTTCCACAAGAAAACATAAACCAATACCTACTTACAAATTAACCCGGGAGTTTTCATTTTACGGGAAATCTTAACCAAACGTAGTTAATCAAAAAATCGACATCAATCGTCCTCACAATATTGTAAAACAAGTAAAGAATAAATCTCACCTTACTTGATATAGGTCACGGTTAATCCAGGTACCACCATGATATAGGTCACGGTTAATCCAGGTACCACCATGATATAGGTCACGGTTAATCCAAGTACCACTACGGATTACCATGATATAGGTCACGGTTAATCCAAGTACCACTACGGATTACCATGATATAGGTCACGGTTAATCCAGGTAGAACTACGGATTACCATGATATAGGTCACGATTAATCCAGGTACCACTACGGATTACCATGATATAGGTCACGGTTAATCCAGGTAGAACTACGGATTACCATGATATAGGTCACGATTAATCCAGGTACCACTACGGATTACCATGATATAGGTCACGGTTAATCAAGGTTGAACTACGAATTACCATGATATAGTTCACGGTTAATCCAGGTAGAACTACGGATTACCATGATATAGGTCACGATTAATCCGAGTACAACTACGGATTACCATGATATAGGTCACGGTTAATCCAGGTACCACTACGGATTAACACGATATAGGTCACGGTTAATCCAAGTACAACTACGGATTACCATAATACAGGTCAGGGTTAATCCAGGTACCCCTACGGATTACCATGATATAGGTCACGGTTAATCCAAGTACAACTACGGATTACCACGATATAGGTCACGGTTAATCCAGATACCATCATGATATAGGTCACGGTTAATCCAGGTACAACTACGGATTACCACGATATAGGTCACGGTTAATCCAGATACCACTACGGATTACCATGATATAGGTCACGGTTAATCCAGGTAGAACTACGGATTACCATGATATAGGTCACGATTAATCCAGGTACCACTACGGATTACCATGATATAGGTCACGGTTAATCCAGGTAGAACTACGGATTACCATGATATAGGTCACGATTAATCCAGGTACCACTACGGATAACCATGATATAGGTCACGGTTAATCCAGGTTGAACTACGGATTACCATGATATAGGTCACGGTTAATCCAGGTACCAGTACGGATTACCATGATATAGGTCACGGTTAATCCAAGTACCACTACGGATTACCATGATATAGTTCACGGTTTATCCAAGTACCACTACGGATTACCATGATATAGGTCACGGTTAATCCAGGTACCACTACGGATTAACACGATATAGGTCACGGTTAATCCAAGTACAACTACGGATTACCATGATACAGGTCAGGGTTAATCCAGGTACCCCTACGGATTACCATGATATAGGTCACGGTTAATCCAAGTACCACTACGGATTACCATGATATAGGTCACGATTAATCCAGGTACCACTACGGATTACCATGATATAGGTCACGGTTAATCCAGGTTGAACTACGGATTACCATGATATAGGTCACGGTTAATCCAGGTACCAGTACGGATTACCATGATATAGGTCACGGTTAATCCAAGTACCACTACGGATTACCATGATATAGGTCACGGTTTATCCAAGTACCACTACGGATTACCATGATATAGGTCACGGTTAATCTAGGTACCACTACGGATTAACACGATATAGGTCACGGTTAATCCAAGTACAACTACGGATTACCATGATACAGGTCAGGGTTAATCAAGGTACCCCTACGGATTACCATGATATAGGTCACGGTTAATCCAGATACCATCATGATATAGGTCACGGTTAATCCAGGTACAACTACGGATTACCACGATATAGGTCACGGTTAATCCAGATACCACTACGGATTACCATGATATAGGTCACGGTTTATCCAGGTACCACCATGATATAGGTCACGGTTAATCCAGGTACCATCATGATATAGGTCCCGGTTAATCCAAGTACCACTACGGATTACCATAATATAGGTCACGGTTAATCAAAGTACCACTACGGATTACCACGATATAGGTCACGGTTAATCCAGGTACCACTACGGATTACCATGATATAGGTCACGGTTTATCCAGTTACCACCATGATATAGGTCACGGTTAATTCAGGTACCACTACGGATTACCACGATATATGTCACGGTTAATCCAGGTACAACTGCAGATTACCACGATATAGGTCACGGTTAATCCAGATACCATCATGATATAGGTCACGGTTAATCAAAGTACCACTACGGATTACCACGATATAGGTCACGGTTAATCCAGGTACCACTACGGATTACCATGATATAGGTCACGGTTAATCCAGGTACAACTACGGATTACCATGATATAGGTCACGGTTAATCCAGGTACCACTACGGATTACCATGATATAGATCACGGTTAATCCAGGTACCAGTACGGATTACCACGATATAGGTCACGGTTAATCGAAGTACCACTACGGATTACCATGATATAGGTCAGGGTTAATCCAGGTACAACTGCGGATTACCACGATATAGGTCACGGTTAATCCAAATACCACTACGGATTACCACGATATAGGTCACGGTTAATCCAGGTACAACTACGGATTACCATGATATAGGTCACGGTTAATCCAGGTACCACTACGGATTACCATGATATAGATCACGTTTAATCCAGGTACCAGTACGGATTACCACGATATAGGTCACGGTTAATCGAAGTACCACTACGGATTACCATGATATAGATCAGGGTTAATCCAGGTACAACTGCGGATTACCACGATATAGGTCACGGTTAATCCAAATACCACTACGGATTACCACGATATAGGTCACGGTTAATCCAGGTACCAGTACGGATTACCACGATATAGGTCACGGTTAATCGAAGTACCACTACGGATTACCATGATATAGGTCAGGGTTAATCGAAGTACCACTACGGATTACCATGATATAGGTCACGGTTAATCCAGGTAACACTACGGATTACCATGATATATGTCACGGTTAATCTAGGTACCGCTACGGTATTTTGGCTGACGGTACTGATTTGTCATACTTTACCCTAGTTGATGGTAATGCGGTGCGGTTAAGTGCCGGATCGTCACGGATGACCCTGACTCTGGCTGTAAATGGGACGTTAACCCCCCCCCCCCCCCCCCCCCCCCCCCCCAAGTAAATCAACGACCTATCAGACTATTTTAGAGCAGTTTCCTGACTGTAACATATATCTTGCTAATAAATGTTCCTGTGGTTTTATGCATTACAGTTCAGCCTGCTGCTAGCAACCTACAAAGCCAGGTCGTTTCCTCCCGGTCTGTCCAGTTCTGGCGGGGTCCTTCCAGGTCTGTCGGGGCCCCTACCGGTCTGACGGGGTTCCTACCGGTCTATCCAGTTCTTGCGGGGTCCCTCCCGGTCTGTCCAGTTCTGACGGGGTCCCTACTGGTCTGACGGGGTCCATACCGGTCTGACGGGGTCCCTCCCGGTCTGTCCAGTTCTGACGGGGTCCCTACCGGTCTGTCCAGTTCTGACGGGGTCCCTACCGGTCTGTCCAGTTCTGACGGGGTCCCTACCGGTCTGTCCAGTTCTGACGGGGTCCCTACCGGTCTGTCCAGTTCTACCGGGGTCCCTACTGGTCTGTCCAGTTCTGCCGGGGTACCTACCGGTCTGTCCAGTTCTGACGGTGTCCCTACCGGTCTGTCCAGTTCTGACGGGGTCCCTTCTGGTCTGTCCAGTTCTGACGGGGTCCCTTCCGGTGTGCCAGTTCTGACGGGGTCCCTCCCGGTCTGTCTTGTTCTGGCGGGGTTCCTACCGGTCTGTCCAGTTCTGACGGTGTCCCTACCGGTCTGTCCAGTTCTGACGGGGTCCCTTCCGGTTTGCCAGTTCTGACGGGGTCCCTCCCGGTCTGTCTTGTTCTGGCGGGGTCCCTACCGGTCTGTCCAGTTCTGGCGGGGTCCCTACCGGTCTGTCCAGTTCTGACGGGGTCCCTCCCGGTCTGTCCAGTTCTGACGGGGTCCCTACCGGTCTGTCCAGTTCTGACGGGGTCCCTGTCGGTCTGTCCAGTTCGCACGGGGTCCCTACCGGTCTGTCCAGTTCTGCTGGGGTCCCTACCGGTCTGTCCAGCTCTGAAGGGGTCCCTTCCGGTCTGACAAGTTCTGCCGGGGTCCCTACCGGTCTGTCCAGTTCTGACGGTGTCCCTACCGGTCTGTCCAGTTCTGACGGGGTCCCTTCTGGTCTGTCCAGTTCTGACGGGGTCCCTCCCGGTCTGACGGGGTTCCTACCGGTCTGTCCAGTTCTGACGGGGTCCCTCACGCGTCTCATGTTCCTATCATTGTCTGTCACATTTTCCACGTTCTGACAGGGCTTTCCACGGATGAAACATGGTTACAAACTGGTTTGACAAGCTCACCAACAAAATGTCTGGTACCCGGGAAATGACTCTGTGTGATCAATGTGGGTACCGTGTATTGTTAGTAAGCCAGAAATTACAAGTGTGTTATTATATCGTGTTGTGAGAGCTATGTGCTCATTGTAAGATAAATGTAAATGTGCTTGTTATGTCTGTGTTTATTAAACCAATTTGTCATACAAGTATATGGGCTATCTATCTTTTATTTAAAGATTCACATCTCTCGATCAATTGAACCAATAATTGATCGACAATGCCATTAAATTACAATCAAAGCTTTCACACTGTACTGATGGCACACATGTACAAATGTCACACACGTACAAATGTCACACACGTACAAATGTCACACACGTACAAATGTCACAAACGTTCAAATGTCACACACGTACAAATGTCACAAACGCACAAATGTCAAACACGTACAAATGTCACACACGTACAAATGTCACACACGCACAAATGTCACACGTACAAATGTCACATACGTACACATGGCACTCATGTACAAATGTCACACATGTACAAATGCCACACACATGTACAAATGTCACACACGTACAAATGTCACACATGTACAAATGTCATACATGTACAAATGTCATACATGTACAAATGTCACACACGTACAAATGTCACACATGTACAAATGTCACACATGTACAAATGTCACACATGTACACATGTCACACACGTACAAATGTCACATACGTACAAATGGCACTCATGTACAAATGTCACACATGTACAAATGCCACACACATGTACAAATGCCATACACGTACAAATGTCACACATGTACAAATGTCATACACGTACAAATGTCACACACGTACAATGTCACACAAACATGTACAAATGTCACATACATACAAATGTCACACACGTACAAATGTCACACACACATACAAATGTCACACACGTACAAATGTCACACACACGTACAAATGTCACACATGTACAAATGTCACACACACGTACAAATGTCACACATGTACAAATGTCACACACGTACAAATGTCACACACGTACAAATGTCACAAACGTTCAAATGTCACACACGTACAAATTCTACACACGTACAAATGTCACACACGTACAAATGTCACACACGTACAAATGTCACACACGTACAAATGTCACACACGTACAAATGTCACAAACGTTCAAATGTCACACACGTACAAATGCCACACACGTACAAATGTCACAAACGTTCAAATGTCACACACGTACAAATGTCACAAACGTTCAAATGTCACACACGTAGAAATGTCACACACGTACAAATGTTACACACATACAAATGTCACACACGTACAAATGTCACACACGTACAAATGTCACAAACGTTCAAATGTCACACACGTACAAATGTCACACACGCACAAATGTCACACACGTACAAATGTCACACACGTACAAATGTCACAAACGTTCAAATGTCACACACGTACAAATGTCACACACGCACAAATGTCAAACACGTACAAATGTCACACATGTACAAATGTCATACATGTACAAATGTCACACACGTACAAATGTCACACACGTTCAAATGTCACTCACGTACAAATGTCACACACGTACAAATGTCACACACGTACAAATGTCACACACGTACAAATGTCACACACGTACAAATGTCACAAACGTTCAAATGTCACACACGTACAAATGTCAAACACGTACAAATGTCACAAACGTTCAAATGTCACACACGTACAAATGTTACACACATACAAATGTCACACACGTACAAATGTCACACACGTACAAATGTCACAAACGTTCAAATGTCACACACGTACAAATGTCACACACGCACAAATGTCACACACGTACAAATGTCACACACGTACAAATGTCACAAACGTTCAAATGTCACACACGTAGAAATGTCACACACGTACAAATGTTACACACATACAAATGTCACACACGTACAAATGTCACACACGTACAAATGTCACAAACGTTCAAATGTCACACACGTACAAATGTCACACACGCACAAATGTCACACACGTACAAATGTCACACACGTACAAATGTCACAAACGTTCAAATGTCACACACGTACAAATGTCACACACGCACAAATGTCAAACACGTACAAATGTCACACATGTACAAATGTCATACATGTACAAATGTCACACACGTACAAATGTCACACACGTTCAAATGTCACTCACGTACAAATGTCACACACGTACAAATGTCACACACGTACAAATGTCACACACGTACAAATGTCACACACGTACAAATGTCACAAACGTTCAAATGTCACACACGTACAAATGTCACAAACGCACAAATGTCAAACACGTACAAATGTCACACACGTACAAATGTCACACACGCACAAATGTCACACACGTACAAATGTCACACCCGTACAAATGTCACACATGTACAAATGTCATACATGTACAAATGTCACACCCGTACAAATGTCACACCCGTACAAATGTCACACACGTACAAATGCCACTCACGTACAAATGTCACACACGTACAAATGTCACACACATGTACAAATGTCACACAAGTACAAATGTCACACACGTACAACTGTTACACACGTACAAATGTCACACACGTACAAATGTCACACACGTACAAATGTCACACACGTACAAATGTAACGCATGTACAAATGTCACGCACGTACAACTGTTACACACGTACAAATGTCACACACGTACAAATGTCACACACGTACAAATGTAACGCATGTACAAATGTCACACACGTACAACTGTTACACACGTACAAATGTCACACACGTACAAATGTAACGCATGTACAAATGTCACACACGCACAAATGTCAAACACGTACAAATGTCACACACGTACAAATGTCACATGCGTACAAATGCCACTCACGTACAAATGTCACACACGTACAAATGTCACACATATGTACAAATGTCACACACGAACAAATGTCACACACGAACAAATGTCACATACGTACAAATGTCACACACGTACAAATGTCACATACGTACAAATGTCACACACGTACAAATGTCACACACGTACAAATGTCACATACGTACAAATGTCACACACGTACAAATGGCACACATGTACAAATGTCACACACGTACAAATGTCACATACGTACAAATGTCACACACATGTACAAATGTCACACACGTACAAATGTCACACATGTACAAATGTAACGCATGTACAAATGTCACACACGCACAAATGTCAAACACGTACAAATGTAACGCATGTACAAATGTCACACACGTACAAATGTCACACATGTACAAATGTCACTCACGTACAAATGTCACATACGTACAAATGTCACACACGTACAAATGTCACAAACGTTCAAATGTCACACACGTACAAATGTCACACACGCACAAATGTCAGACATATACAAATGTCACACACGTACAAATGTAACGCATGTACAAATGTAACGCATGTACAAATGTCAGATATTTACAAATGTAATCCGTTCCAATTATGTTGTTTTAGTAGTCGATGTGTTTTACCGCTGTGTTCCTCCAGAATCATAAAGTTGTGATGTTCCTGGTCCACCTCGGTGCTCTGTTGATTGGCGGGTTTCGAACTCTCATCAGATTATACATAATGTCAACACTTTATCTACACTGGTCATTTGTCTGCGGAATGTGACGTCACCGAAACGTCACGATTAAAACTCTGGGTGTGACATAGGAAACTCGACATTCAGGTATACCAACTTAACGAAAATTTGTCAGAACCTACATATTGTACGTAATATACTAAACTCGACATTCAGGTATACCAACTTAAAGAAAATTTGTCAGAACCTACATATTGTACGTAATATACGAAACTCGACATTCAGGTATACCAACTTAAAGAAAATATGTCAGAACCTACATATTGTACGTAATATACGAAACTCGACATTCAGGTATATCAAAATTACTCTTATGCTTGTGTAATTTTAAAAAAGTAACATGGACGTCTTTAAAATATATTTGTCCTTTATTTATGATAATCATGATCGCATGTAAATTCATCATCAAAATATACAACAAAGATCAAACAAATCTGAAGCTTGTCCTGCGTAACTACTGTGTATATACTGACAAATAGTTTTCTTCTTCTTCACATCAATTTATTTATTGGATTCAATTAAACTGAACCTGATTGGCTAACGATAGTGTATAATGAGAGCTACAAAAGATGATTATAACAATTAAATATATAACAATAACAAAGACTGGCAGTGCAGAGTTAAAACAATAGAATTAAAACAATAGAATTAAAACAATAGAACAAGTATTGTTGGATTGTCTTTAAAAGTTAAACAAACCTAGTATACATGTGACCTGGTTTAATGATAGATGTTTTGTATATATATTAATAATATACACTGTAGAACAATGAAATTAGAATTTAGTATACATGTAAGTGTGGACGAGGAGATTCTTCCTTCAACAAATTTATATGATGAAAAGGTTCAAACGGAAGACAACATGTTTTGCTTATATTTAGATAACCATATTTAGATATATGAAATTAACATATTTAGAAATTTTCTATGTGTTTGTTATTGTTCAATAGATCATGAGACAAAATTCCATTTAAAATGAATTACAACTTTAACTTAAATTGATGTAAACCTTATATTGAAAGACATGAAACTAGATCTTCGAAGTTAGTCTGTGATTGGTGAACGCTAAGGGGAGATAACTCCACTGTGTTAAAATTAGCGGCGGTTTATCGTCATTTAAAATCGAGTTTTACACGCGATAGTTAGTAAAGAAATACTTACAGATCTCAGGTATCTGAAATTTTTTCCCTTCGAATTTTGTTTAAGGTAACTAAAGTAAAACAATATTTTGATTATTTCAGTTTTTTTCAGAAAAGCCTTTAGTGTAGTCCCTATGGGAATCACGTGGGCATTTTTTTATGGAAGCTAGAGGTGATGATATTCTGAAAGAGTGTTGACACCTAAATAAATAATAAAAAAAAAGTTTGTTGTCATTCTGACAACCGCGTCTGGTCAATTTATTGACGTCATCAAAATGGCGGCCATAGCAACAAGGTTTCGACATAAAGGTGTGGCATAACAAATGCATTTAAGCAGATTCAGATTCAGATTCTTTTATTTCCTTGTGTTACAAGACACATTGGAGAGTATCAGGAATCTCGACTCCAGTAACATTCGCTGACCTTCATTGACATCCCGGTTCATTTATTATTCATGACGTCATTTAAATGAGGTTTTGGTGATTAGTTTAGGTCATTGATGTCGTTAGCAATTCACATACATTAAATACAAATGAGAACATATAAGAACTCATATTGTAAGATTTATGACGTCAATCAATTTGATTGACCAATCAAACGCCGTGTTACATCTTGAATTAGATTTTGAAATGTTACATTGATCACATAAAAGCAGCTTTATAAAAGGCTGTTTTACTCTGAGTATGGTATAAACAATAAAAGCGTGCAGTAACATACAATAGGATTTCAAAAATATTATATATAGCCATATTTCAGTCATTATATTCATTTATTGATACAAAATATGATAACAAACCCCAGGGTTATGATTTTAAGGGTAAGATATTTTAAAGGGGCATTCCTTCGTTCGCACATCAGAAACGTACACAATTTCTATTGATGAAAGCTATGTCCGAACGATGATAATATGAGTGCATGTGCCTTCATGTAATGAAATTAACGCCGAAATGTACAAAAAAAGGCGTATCGTATATATACCATATGTCTTTGCGGTATGTTTTAATACTTCGGGTCGAATTAAGAATTTTCAGGACTTAAAGCTGACAGTGCAAAAACTTATCTTGAGAGTAAAACTGAATTATTAATGTAAAGATTTTAACTTTTACTACTTGGAAAAAATACATTATTTTCTAGCAAGTTTAATTTTGACGACCTAATTTTTATTCAAACGAAGACATGCCCCTTTAACACACATTTAGCTTAAGTTTATTTGATTGATATACAACGCACATTGTCTACCGAAACGAGGTTCACATACTAATCTCGTTTACATGTACCTACCAGCGAGAAATGCATGGCGTAAATGTTGCATGATTCAATAAACTACAAAACTAGGTGAAACAATTACCCCAATACGCGGTCTCGTCAGGAACTAAGTTGGGGAATGGAAATGGTAATATTTACATGAGTCTTACATTCGGGACAACAGAACAGTATTTACATTCAATTCATTTCATTCAATGCATGATCAAAGCTTCCAACTAAACAGATGTCAAACATCTCAAATCAGTTCTTGTAAGCCCAACATGGCCAGCGCGCTGATAGCCCCACTGATCGGAAGTGTCACCACCCAGGCGAGGATGATGTTCCTGAACAGCTTCCAGTCGACGTTTGTCTTGGAGCGCACCCTGCCGACGAATACTACGGAACCCACCTTACAGTGCGTGGTGCTGACAGGGATACCAATATTGGAGGCAACTAAGACTGTGAGGGCGGCTCCTAGCTCAATACAGAAACCACTGGAAACAAACGTAGAACACTTTAATTATACTGACGAGTTGGATATCACACAATACTTCAATTACAATATAATTAAAATCTAGATGGTCATTCTCACTACGATACATGAACATCTAAAGACTTCGCATAAGGGGTCACGTTCTGATGACCTTTGAGATATGTGTATTTCACTTTCAGGGCAAATTATCAATTTGTCGATGTCATCGAAGCAACCATTTCGTCACAGCATACATATGAAGCAAACCATTTCGACACAGCATATAGAAACATGCTTTGTGGGACGAACTGTCTGAAACAAATTAACATATGAAAGCAATACACTCTAGTCGTGCTAAATTCACTTCCAAGATTCTGGAAATAGGCATATGATTGGCTAATCCAAATGATCACCCCGACGTGACCCCTATGGGATGGTGTTAGATGTTCATGTAACGTAGTGAGAATGACCATCTAGATTTTAATTATATTGCTTCAATTAACATATACTAGAAATTATTGCATATAACGTTATTGAGTTATTGACCTAGATAACGTTATTGAGTTATTGACCTAGATAACGTTATTGAGTTATTGACCTAGATAGCGTTATTGAGTTATTGACCTAGATAACGTTATTGAGTTATTGACCTAGATAACGTTATTGAGTTATTGACCTAGATAACGTTATTGATCTATATATATAATTAAGTGATGTTTCTACTTGGTCTACCTCGTACAAGGAGGACGAAATTATTATTTTGTTGTGGTTTATTTACTGAGTGTTTAGAACAAACAAGTACATTTGTACCAAGCGACAGTGTGTTCAGTTGTTGTCGAATTTAATGACAGTGGGTGCTGAAGATACCCCCTGCGACGTGATTTTGGCAAGGTCATCTACGTGAGACTTTGGTAAGGTCATCTAAGCGAAACTTTTGGAAGGTCATCTGAACCAGGTTTTGTAAGGTCATTTGGGCGAGACTTTAGTAAAGTCATCTGGGCGAGACTTTTGTAAGGTCATCTGGACGAGACTTTGGTAAGGTCATCTGGACGAGACTTTGGTAAGGTCATCTAAGCGACACTTTTGTAAGGTCATGTGGGCGAGACTTTTGTAAGGTCATCTGGACGAGACTTTGGTAAGGTCATCTAAGCGACACTTCTGTAAGGTCATCTGGGCGAGACTTTGGTGAGGTCATCTGGGCGAGACCTTGGTAAGATCATCTGGGCGAGACCTTGGCAAGGTCATCCGAGCTAGACTCACCTTGACGGCGAGACTTTGATAAGATCAACCGAGCTAGACTCACCTTGACGGCGAGACTTGGGTAAGATCAACCGAGCTAGACTCACCTTGACGGCGAGACTTTGGTAAGATCAACCGAGCTAGATTACCTTGACGGCGAGACTTTGATAAGATCAACCGAGCTAGACTCACCTTGACGGCGAGACTTGGGTAAGATCAACCGAGCTAGACTCACCTTGACGGCGAGACTTGGGTAAGATCAACCGAGCTAGACTCACCTTGACGGCGAGACTTTGATAAGATCAACCGAGCTAGACTCACCTTGACGGCGAGACTTGGGTAAGATCAACCGAGCTAGACTCACCTTGACGGCGAGACTTTGATAAGATCAACCGAGCTAGACTCACCTTGACGGCGAAACTTTGATAAGATCAACCGAGCTAGACTCACCTTGACGGCGAGACTTGGGTAAGATCAACCGAGCTAGACTCACCTTGACGGCGAGACTTGGGTAAGATCAACCGAGCTAGACTCACCTTGACGGCGAGACTTTGATAAGATCAACCGAGCTAGACTCACCTTGACGGCGAGACTTGGGTAAGATCAACCGAGCTAGACTCACCTTGACGGCAAGACTTTGATAAGATCAACCGAGCTAGACTCACCTTGACGGCGAGACTTTGATAAGATCAACCGAGCTAGACTCACCTTGACGAACAGACTTGGGTAAGATCAACCGAGCTAGACTCACCTTGACGGCGAGACTTGGGTAAGATCAACCGAGCCTAGACTCACCTTGACGGCGAGACTTTGATAAGATCAACCGAGCTAGACTCACCTTGACGGCGAGACTTTGATAAGATCAACCGAGCTAGACTCACCTTGACGGCGAGACTTTGATAAGATCAACCGAGCTAGACTCACCTTGACGGCGTGATTTTCGTAAGATCATCACCGACAGTTTTGATGACTCGTCTTCCCCAGACCCAGAGCCCTATGATGATTCCTGCTCCACCATATACCAATATCCAAACAGGTGTCGATGACGTCTGGAGGGCTGTTCCTTCTTTAGCTATCATCCATATGGCGATCAGTGGTCCAATGGAGTTACTGTTGGTTATCAACAATTAATGATAATTACTTCACTCTTCATCGCCCTACATGATTTAACATCTTATTCATATAAAAAAAATCTGTACTTAGTCTATGTTATACGTTTTTGTGTTGAAGAAAGATACGTCAAATCGACGATAATCCATCTATATTGTTCCAAAACATTGTGGAATTTAGTTTTTTTGCTGTAGTGGTATAGCATAAAGTTCAATCAAAATATTGCTTGAGGTACAGGACAGCCTTGTCCATGTTACGTGTTTCTGACAGAAATAGATATCTTCTTGTCGCTTTCTTCACTTTAGATTTGTTTATTAAGAAATCTAAATACCTGACGTCATTTCCGCCGTGTGCAAATGAACCACACACGGCTGTGAGGATTTGGAGGAAGGAGAAGAGTTTGATGGTCTCTGGCTTGTCTGCTATGCTCTCCCGACTTTTAACCCGTGGTATCTAGTGTATAGAAATACAAACAGGTAGTCATGCCTCTTATGCTGGCAATGTTTACATATCTTTAAAGGGGCAATCCTTCGTTTGAATAAAAGTTTAGGTCGTCAAAACTAAACTTACTGGAAAATATGTATTTTTTCCAAGTAGTAAAAGTTAAAATCTTTACATTAATAAGGCAGTTTTACTCGAAAGATAAACCAAAGTTCTTCGAGTATTAAGTCCTGAAAACTCTTAATTCGACCCGAAGTAACTACTAATTACCGCATACGGTATTTGTATACGATACGCCTTTAACGTGTACATTTCGGCGTTAATTTCATTACATGTAGGCACAGACACTTATATAATCATCGTTCGGACATAGATTTTATCAAAAGAAAGTGTGCATGTTTCTGATGTGCGAACGAAGGAATGTTCCTTTGAATATCACTCGCGAGAATTATCATACTAGAATCCTATGTTACTATGCGTTAAAACAGGTCAACTGTTTAACCAGAGGTCAAGGTTAAGTTTCAACAAGACTTGTCTTAGACCACAGTCGAGGAAACTACGAGGAATGAAAGATTCGCCGTCTTGTGTTGAATATTCCTTTCCTACCCACGATCCTGGAGAAAGTCATGTTCTAGCGTCCTAGGGCTCATATCCATGCAAACATTCTCCGTTTTAACATGTAACCAGCCTATCGCACGAGACATTTTACTGAGTTGCCAACAGTGGATGTCATTTTACAAATTTAATAGATATTTATATCAATATGGTATAGATTTGTTTCGGAATTATCATTAATAAAGAATTCATTACTAGTATAACCGAATGTTAATTTAGGGTAACACCATTGACATAAATGACGATAGAGTGTCATCAATAAGCAGAATCAAGCTTTTAACGGCACCAAGACTGTGATTCAGTGATGAAAAAATCTTACCTCGGATTCGAAGGCAACCTCGGGAATATCTGTAAAATTAGAAATCAGAATTGTCATTGATTAGCATTATTCTCTAGAAATACTTTTCAAAATAAGTGTGCAATGTAATACTGGACATTAAAATTAATACAATATCATAGTTTAAAATAATAGCGATTAAAACAATATCAAAGTTTAAAAAATTGAAAACAAAATTCTAATCGATAACAGAGTATAAAAAATAGCAGAGATTTAAAAACAATAGCAAAGGTTATAAACAATAGCAAAATTTAAAAAACAATAGCAAAGGTTATAAACAATAGCAAAAGTTTAAATCAATAGTTAAGTTTAAAAACAATAGCATATATCAAAAACAATAGCAAAAGTTAAAAACAATAGTAAAGGTTAAAAACAATAGCAAAGATTAAAAACAATAGCAACGGCTAAAAACAATAGCAAAAGTTAAAAACAATGGCAAAGGTTAAAAATAATAGCAAAGGTTTAAATCGATAGTAGAGTTTAAAGTTCATGTAAACAGCAAATCCAGTGATATTTTATAAGCCTATAAATCACTACTCTGTTACAATTAAACAGAAGTAATTTAATCAATTGTTAGTATGTATCATAGCTAACCATGGAAGATGTCTGTTAATTTTGGCAACGTATGCGTAGAATGCAAGTTTCAGGGGAACACAATAAGCTCATGTGGATCACATATATTGCACAAAACAGCCATGTTGTCATGTTCACAAGTGTCTATAGCAGGTAGAGCCTTAGCCCGAGTTTCCTCTGACCCTGATACCATGTCTGGTGTAGGGCCAGAGCGAACAAAACGTGGGATTCTCCGACACCGTTTGGAGTCGTTAAGATTTTGTTGCAAACAAAATAAAATCGGGCTTGTAGAGCCTTAAAGCAAAATCAGAGTTTAATACAAAAGTAGTGTCCATAAAATCGAACTCAGTGTCCCTGTATTGCTATGCAACGCCAGTTTTGATTGGTTTAAAACCGTGTATTATTTGCCAGTAATCCACTCTCGTGTCAATACAACACGCTCGTGAGTCACGGCTGTTACAATCCCCCCCCCCCCCCCCCCCCCCCTCCAAAATCGTGCATTTGTAAACAAACATGGCGGTGCTAAAACGTTTGAACGTCGGAGACCGTGTATTTTACAATCGGACTCGGATATTTTGCAATTTTGATTAATAGCTCAGGCCTGCGGCCTTCGTTATTAAATTAATTGCAAAATATCCTCGACCTCGTTGTATATCCTGCAACAATACACGGATCATCGTTAATTATTTCTTAAATATATACAGTGTTTTCTTTATAAAACATGTGTTCCATATCAAGTATTGATAATTATATTACTTACCGTCATATACATCGAGTTGCTCCAGTTCTGTCACAGGTCCAGACTCTTGGTGTCCATTGTCCACATCTAGATTGCATTCCTCTGCGAGAAAAAATAAACATATTGATAAGAGAGAGGAAATCCCCATTCTCTGATTGGCTAGGTCTTCCAGAGGTTTCGACAAAATGAAATATTAGCCTGATATTGGCGAATTCCTGCACAAAGGTAAACAAAACGGAAAGAGAGATTTGTGTTGTGATGGACGATTGCGAATTTATAATGACTTAACTCCCTTTAACTTCTTTTTTCATAATTTCAAAACGGACGTAAAGATTTAATTCAAAAATTCAAATGTCCTTTCAGACACGATTAATTTACGTTTTTCCTGTGATTTCATGCGTCTGACTTATACCAACTTTGTCAGTAAAATTTTGAAATTAATATTTCCTACAGATAACATTCATAGCTGATATCTCTGTGGCTGACGTTAAAATGGTTAAGACACATTGAAGGAAGAGATTTTAATATAAATTCTCTCGAATTTCTCGCTTGAAGCTCAAAATTAGCGACTAAACATACAAACACGGTGATTAACTACTGAGGGGATATACTTGATTGGGAGTTTTAGCCCCTGAAAACACTTTATCCATTATGCTGTAGTTGATTGTAGAAGGTAATGCTACCATATTTCTAGTTTACACACATCATAACATTCAGAACAGGGTCCCACTAGCCCGAAGCCCGACGTAAATGGCTTTTATATTGGAATTCAAAGTATTCATAAAAGAAATATTAAGCTGGTACGATATTGCAATAAATAAGTAGTTTATTTTTCAGTTTTCCTGGTGCTGAGATTTATCAAGGCTTGTTCTGGTAGAAGTTCATGTTCAAGCGGACAGACATTCCCTCTGGCCCTAGCACCGGACGTTAGACAGACATTCCCTCTGGCCCTAGCACCGGACGTTAGACAGACATTCCCTCTGGCCCTAACACCGGACGTTAGACAGACATTCCCTCTGGCCCTAACACCGGACGTTAAACAGACATTCCCTCTGGCCCTAACACCGGACGTTAGACAGACATTCCCTCTGGCCCTAACACCGGACGTTAGACAGACATTCCCTCTGGCCCTAACACCGGACGTTAGACAGACATTCCCTCTGGCCCTAACACCGGACGTTAAACAGACATTCCCTCTGGCCCTAACACCGGACGTTAGACAGACATTCCCTCTGGCCCTAACACCGGACGTTAGACAGACATTCCATCTGGCCCTAACACCGGACGTTAGACAGACATTCCATCTGGCCCTAACACCGGACGTTAGACAGACATTCCCTCTGGCCCTAACACCGGACGTTAGACAGACATTCCCTCTGGCACTAACACCGGACGTTGACAGACATCCCTCTGCCCTAACACCGGGCGTTTGACGACATTCCTCTGGCCTAACACCGGCGTTAGACAGACATTCCCTCTGGCCCTAACACCGGACGTTAGACAGACATTCCCTCTGGCCCTAACACCGGACGTTAGACAGACATTCCCTCTGGCCCTAACACCGGACGTTAGACAGACATTCCCTCTGGCCCTAACACCGGACGTTAGACAGACATTCCCTCTGGCCCTAACACCGGACGTTAGACAGACATTCCCTCTGGCCCTAACACCGGGTGTTAGACAGACATTCCCTCTGGCCCTAACACCGGACGTTAGACAGACATTCCCTCTGGCCCTGCACCGGACGTTAGACAGACATTCCCTCTGGCCCTAACACCGGACGTTAGACATTTTGGCAGACAAACCTGGCTTCAGGTGTTGGAGTCAAAAGAATTCACACTGATGCTCTGGTATTTTGGACTGCCCTTTGTCGTTAACTACCCAACGAGAATTTATTTGTTATATTCAACAATTCAACTTGCAAAAATATTGTGTAGAGTGGTTCTACATGTACCTCATTAAAAGTATTCCTATAAGCTTATAATGTTTTTATTCACTATCGTTTTAACATAAAAACCCCAGTGTTTAGGTACGTGAAGGCACAGGTACATGTTTGACATATCGGTCAAAATGATATTCGTCTTGAGACAACAGGTGACTTCCGATGCGTGTGTTTGTTTGTGAGAGAAAGGCAGTATAACAGAAAAAAAGTATTAATAAATAACAATTGAGACAGCGTAAATGTGTAGTCACATCTAAACTCCATGCTATGCATATCTTAACTTAATTACTATTTCCGGAGAGTGCCAACCAGGTTGACTTCATCCACCTTGTTGATAACTTAACGTCGTACCAGTTCATCACATATCTGCATTTTTTTGTTTTTTTGTTTAGTTTATTCAATTTGAAGCTTTACGGCTTATTAGTATGCACATATAAACATCAATTTCAACAACAAAAGAATGTAAACATCTTCATGTTTATACCCCCCGTAACGAAGTTAGGGGCGGTTTACTGGAATCGGCCCGTCCGTCCGTCCGTCCGTCTGTCCTCCCATACTCTTGTCCGGACAACTCCTACTAAAGTACTCTTCCGATTTCAACAAAACTTGGCATGTATAATCAGTACAACTGTGACATGTAGTTGTGCATCCCGACTTTTTTTTTTTACGATAATGCATTTTTCAAAATGGCCGCCGACTTCTGCTTGGTTGAGGCTTACCCGGA
Source organism: Pecten maximus (assembly GCF_902652985.1). Taxonomy (NCBI): domain Eukaryota; kingdom Metazoa; phylum Mollusca; class Bivalvia; order Pectinida; family Pectinidae; genus Pecten; species Pecten maximus. Next base: position 2,994,395 of record NC_047032.1, on the reverse strand, counting down.
CTACCCCTTCTAAAGTACCGTTCCAATTCAAACAAAACTTGGCATGTATAATCAGTACAACATTTGGTTGTGCAACCCGACTTTTTTTTACGCCCATGGGGGTAATATTTATACCTTGTTTTATTATTGATGAAACAATTCATCTCCACATACCCAGACATACATAACACAGGTTTTTAGGGTCATGGGAAATTAGCTCGCTTGCAATCTCTTCTCACAAACAGAAGCAAGACAAATTCGGGGGTTTCAGGACTATGATAAAGAATTAGAATAAAACTGTTAACTACTCAGAATTGATCTGATGATTGTTTATAAATGTTTCACTTTTCTTCATCGTGACCTATTTTAGAGTTTTGAAGGAGTTTTACAGCCTAGACATAACCTTATCAGGGTGACCCTTGATGACCCCAGCCTGGCCATAAACTTCTACCAGTCAGGGTGACCCTTGATAACATCAGCCTGGTCATAAACTTCTACCAGTCAGGGTGACCCTTGATAACATCAGCCTGGTCATAAACTTCTACCAGTCATGGTGACCCTTGATGACCCCAGCCTGGACATAAACTTCTACCAGTCAGGGTGACACTTGATGACCTCAGCCTGGTCATAAACTTCTACCAGTCAGGGTGACCCTTGATAACATCAGCCTGGGCATAAACTTCTACCAGTCAGGGTGACCCTTAATGAACCTTATCCTGGTCATAAACTTCTACCAGTCAGGGTGACCCTTGATGACCCCAGCCTGGACATAAACATCTACCAGTCAGGGTGACCATTGATGACCCCAGCCTGGCCATAAACTTCTACCAGTCAGGGTGACCCTTGATAACATCAGCCTGGTCATAAACTTCTACCAGTCAGGATGACCCTTGATAACTTCAGCCTGGTCATAAGTATCGCGGAAAACTCACTAAAAGTGTGTTATTCCATCAGGACAATGCTCCTGTTCACAAGTCTGTCATTACCAATTCACGATTATAAATTGATTAAGTATACGCCTTATTCACCTGATCTCGCTTCATCAGACTTTCATTTATTTCAAAAACTGAAAACAGCTATTTCAGGCACCCATTTTCAGTCCGATGATGATGTCATACATTCAGTGGATGACTTTCTGAACATCCAAGAAAAGGAATTATATAAAATTGGCATTTAGACCCTTAAACACCGCTGGCAAAAGTGTATAGATACTGAAGGGGATTATGTTGAAAAATAATACAATATGTTTGGCAAAATTCAAATCCTTCAATATGAGGGTTACAACATATCAATCAGCCCTCATATTTCAATAATAGAATTCTTTACTTGTTATCTTCTTCCTGTACCACGGGACGATGAATATCCGGACTACGATCCCCACCAAAGCGGATATACCAAACGTGATTATAAACACTCCGTACAGCGGGATTTTGTCGAAGTGGAGCACTGTAGAAGTAGAATAAATAATAGTATTATAACATGACTATTCCAAGTTGATTAGCTTTATCTAAAAATACAATGTATTGCCATAATTTGCGAACTCATCTGTGGTAAAGAAACGTAATCAACATAAAAAAAACCGGGCAGACACAGTGATTGACTGATGGTATCACAATACATGAACAACGTGTACTCCGGACAAAATATTTCTGGTAAAAGATTACCTTAATCCGGACAAAATATATCTGGTAAAAGATTACCTTAATCCGGACAAAACATATCTGGTAAAAATACCTTAATCCGGACAAAACATATCTGGTAAAAAAATACCTTAATCCGGACAAACATATCTGGTAAACAATTACCTTAATCCGGACAAAACATATCTGGTAAAAGATTACCTTAATCCGGACAAAACATATCTGGTAAAAATACCTTAATCCGGACAAAACATATCTGGTAAAAATACCTTAATCCGGACAAAACATATCTGGTAAAAAAATACCTTAATCCGGACAAACATATCTGGTAAACAATTACCTTAATCCGGACAAAACATATCTGGTGAAAGATTACCTTAATCCGGACAAAACATATCTGGTAATAAGTTACCTACTAGTAATCTGAACAATACATATCTGGTAATAAGTTACCTACTAGTAATCTGAACAATACATATCTGGTAATAAGTTACCTACTAGTAATCTGAACAATACATATCTGGTAATAAGTTATCTACTAGTAATCTGAACAATACATATCTGGTAATAAGTTACCTACTAGTAATCTGAACAAAATATATTTTCTGGTGATAAGTCACCTTGATCTTGACAAAACAGGGGTTCTGGGTTCAATCCTTAACAGAGCCAGTAAATGGATGAAAGTTAACGACGTGTTACTGTTATATTAAAATGAAACGAAACGAAACAGTTGGCGTCAGTCAACAAAGTTATGATGAAAATGTGTGATTCTGTCATTATAATCAAACGTGTATTTTTTTAAAAACAAACTTACACGTAGATCCCTCGTAGAAAATGGAAAACAGATTGACAGCAGTTGTCAGACAATAAAAGAAAGGCAGCAACATCAGGCCTGAATCAAGGGCTCTTTCCTTTAAACATAAAGAAAGTAGATTCATTAATTCATTGATGTTTTTCTTCAGTCACTAAGTATTGGAGGTAGTAATGGTAAATGGTATCACCCTCTGAAGGTAAAGGAGGTAGTAATGGTAAATGGTATCAACCTCTGAAGGTAAGGGAGGTAGTAATGGTAAATGGTATCACCTTCTGAAGGTAAGGGAGGTTATAATGGTAAATGGTATCACCCTCTGAAGGTTAGGGGGGTAGTAATGGTAAATGGTTTCACCCTCCGAAGGTAAGGGAGCTAGTAATGGTAAATGTATCACCCTATGAAGGTAAGGGAGCTAGTAATGGTAAATGGTAGCACCCTCTGAAGGTAAAGGAGGTAGTAATGGTAAATGGTATCACCTTCTGAAGGTAAGGGAGGTAGTAATGGTAAATGGTATCACCCTCTGAAGGTAAGGGAGGTAGTAATGGTAAATGGTATCACCCTCTGAAGGTAAGGGGAGTAGTAATGGTAAATGGTATCACCCTCTGAAGGTAAGGGAGGTAGTAATGGTAAATGGTATCACCCTCTGAAGGTAAGGGAGGTAGTAATGGTAAATGGTATCACCCTCTGAAGGTAAGGGAGGTAGTAATGGTAAATGGTATCACCCTCTGAAGGTAAGGGAGGTAGTAATGGTAAATGGTATCACCCTCTGAAGGTAAGGGAGGTAGTAATGGTAAATGGTATCACCCTCTGAAGGTAAGGGAGGTAGTAATGGTAAATGGTATCACCCTCTGAAGGTAAGGGAGGTAGTAATGGTAAATGGTATCACCCTCTGAAGGTAAGGGAGGTAGTAATGGTAAATGGTATCACCCTCTGAAGGTAAGGGAGGTAGTAATGGTAAATGGTATCACCCTCTGAAGGTAAGGGAGGTAGTAATGGTAAATGGTATCACCCTCTGAAGGTAAGGGAGGTAGTAATGGTAAATGGTATCACCCTCTGAAGGTAAGGAGGTAGTAATGGTAAATGGTATCACCCTCTGAAGGTAAGGGAGGTAGTAATGGTAAATGGTATCACCCTCTGAAGGTAAGGGAGGTAGTAATGGTAAATGGTATCACCCTCTGAAGGTAAGGGAGGTAGTAATGGTAAATGGTATCACCCTCTGAAGGTAAGGGAGGTAGTAATGGTAAATGGTATCACCTCTCTGAAGGTAAGGGAGGTAGTAATGGTAAATGGTATCACTCTCTGAAGGTAAGGGAGGTAGTAATGGTAAATGGTATCACCCTCTGAAGGTAAGGGAGGTAGTAATGGTAAATGGTATCACCCTCTGAAGGTAAGGGAGGTAGTAATGGTAAATGGTATCACCCTCTGAAGGTAAGGGAGGTAGTAATGGTAAATGGTATCACCCTCTGAAGGTAAGGGAGGTAGTAATGGTAAATGGTATCACCCTCTGAAGGTAAGGGAGGTAGTAATGGTAAATGGTATCACCCTCTGAAGGTAAGGGAGGTAGTAATGGTAAATGGTATCACCCTCTGAAGGTAAGGGGAGGTAGATAATGGTAAATGGTATCACCCTCTGAAGGTAAGGGAGGTAGATATGGTAAATGGTATCAACTCTGAAGGTAAGGGAGGTAGACTGGTAAATGGTATCACCTTCTGAAGGTAAGGGAGGCTAGTAATGGTAAATGGTATCACCCTGCTGAAGGTAAGGAGGTATAATGGTAAATGGTATCACCCTCTGAAGGGTAAGGGAGGCTGAAGGTAAATAGGTAAATGGTAATCACCTTCTGAAGGTAAGGGGAGCTAGTAAATTGGTAAATGGGTATCGACCCTCCTGAAAGGTTAAGGGAGGATAGTAATGGGAAAGGGGTGATCACCCTCTGAAGGTAAAGGAGCTAGTAATGGTAAATGGTATCAAAACCTTCTGAAAGGTAAGGGAGGCTAGATAATGGTAAATGTATCACCCTGCTGAAGGTAGGAGGCTAGTAAATGGTAAATGGTATCACCCTTCTGAAGGGAAGGGAGCTAGATAAGGGAAATGGTAATCATCCTCTGAAGGTAAGGGAGGTAGATAATGGTAAATGGTAATCACCCTCTGAAGGTAAGGGAGGGAGATAATGGTAAATGGTATCACCCTCTGAAGGTAAGGGGAGCTAGTAATGGTAAATGGTATCACCCTCCTGAAGGTAAAGGGGGTAGTAATGGTAAATGTTTCACCTTCTGAGGTAAGGGGCTAGTAAGGGTATGTATCACCCTCATGAAAAAAGGGGTAAAGAGGTAGTAATGGTAATGGTATCACATTTCTGAGGAAGGGAGCTAAATAATATTTATGTTCATCATGTATTTGTACCAGTAACATGGTTTGTTTTGTTTAACGTTCTATTAACAGCCAGGGTCATTAAAGAACATTCCAGGTTTTGGAGGTGGAGGGAAGCTGGAGTACCCGGAGAAAAAAACACCGGCCTACGGTCAGTACCTGGCAATTACCCCACGTAGGTTTCGAACTCGCAACCCAGAGGTTGAGGGCTAGTGATAAAGTGTCGGGACACCTTAACCACTCGGCCACCGCGGCCGCAGTTTTTTTTCTCTGTTGTTACATTTATAGGTTAATAAGCCGTTATGGATGTGAATAGGATGCTGTATGAGGTAGAACACTAGTATCTACCTATGAAGCCAACTTTGATCCACTTAATTCCTGCAGTTCCTCTGGCGACCAGAGAAAATCCTATAGCGGCACCCACGACACTGTGAGTTGTTGATACAGGCAGGCATAGTACTGTCGCAACTATCAGCCAAACACATGATCCTGGAATAAATAAATAGATAAATAAATAAACAAATACATAAATAAATAGATAAACAAATCTATAAATATAATCACAGTCGCAACTATCAGCCAAACACACGATTCTGGAATAAATAAATAGACAAATAAAAATGTAATGAATGAATAAGTTAATAGATAGATAAATGATGGGTAAAAAGATGAATAAATGAATAGATATAATCACTACGCAGCTATCAGCTAAACACATGATCCTTGAATGAATGATCGGTCTTGCTACAGGTCTCTTTCGTTTTATTTGATTTTCAAATTTTAGATAGTTTCTGAAGATCTTACAGAAATTTCTAGAGCCAAACTTTAACCTAGCTAGGAAGAAATGCTTTTTCAAATAGCACCAGGCTACATCTAGATGGCAAATACGCTTGATTATCAAGTTGTAAAGACTGTTTTCGTCAACTCTGTTGGGTGAAATGTCGTTTAAATAGGATGGAGCTATATAATGGTGCTTTTATGGAATAATAACATTTTTCGGCATAGCCGTATAATAATCTTTTTGGCTCCGGATATGACGCGACAGGTGGCGTTACTGGTCAAGATGAATTATGTGATTGGTCGATGTAGCGGTAAATGCAAAATATACAGTTAAAACGAAACAAAGTTAAGATTGAATGCAAGCTGAATAAGTGGATGTACCTTTTCAAATGACACATTAATAAAATTAAATTCCTGATTCAAATGCGATATTATTATCATCAAAAATGATTCAAACTTATATTATTTTTTATCAATGCTGAAACGCATTAATTCATTAAATAATTTCACCAGCAGTTTTACATTATTACCACCAGCATTAGAACTATGCCGTTTATCATTTCTGAAGATATTTCTTGTTTTTCTGTTCTCTTCTTTCAGACAATGTTTTCCATCCAGTCTCTTTATATAACGACTGTCTGTTTGCGGAGAAGATTAAACCTGTTATTATTCTTGCCGCTTCTATTTGTATTTTTTCTAATTTCTCTGAATCTGCATTGCTACATCCACCCCATACTTCACTTTCACATACCAACTATGGTCTTATAAATACAATGTATAATTTAGAGAAAGTCTCATTGTTCAATGTAAATTTCAACTTGTGTACGGCTGTCAAATATCGTGAAGCGGAGATAATGATGATTTAAACAATTTAATTTTCTCATTTCCCATTTTCATTCAATGGTTTGTGTAGATTACTGCTCGTCAAAATTGTAATATCGAATTGTAAATCAGTATTAATTTTTTTTATAGTGAACCATCAAACAGGACAACGTCAGTTTTATTTGGGTTGAAATTAACCTTTCATTGTTTTGCCCATTGTTCTATAACTATTAAATCATGATTCATACGGTTTTCAATTCAAACCGAACACACGAGGGAAAAAAAATGCGAAAAGATAAAAAAAAAACCAAGCAAACGCGAAAAGAACAAAAACAAACAAACGCGAAAGAAGAGAATATGAAAAAGAAGTTAAACATAATGAGTAATCTAGAACATGAACCTACACTTCTTTTGAACAAAGTGATATAAAACAAGAGGCCCAGAGGGCCTGTATCGCTCACCTGGTTTTCATGAGATATGAAACAATAATGATGCCCCAATTGTTCTTTAAAATACACAATAATATTACTCCTGAATATCTAAATACTCTACTCCCGCCCATTGTTGCTGATCATTCTGAACATAATCTTCGCAATGTAGAAAACTATATCTTGCCTAAGAACAGATTGGAATCTTCTAACCTATTTTTTCCCCCTCAACAATTAGACAGTGGAATCAATTACCCTTAGATATTCGGCACATTGTTTCATTTTTAACCTTTAAAATTAATTCTGACCTACCACAGGTACCAAATTTGTTTTTATATGGTAAACGTAAAACTAATATCTTACATACACGGTTAAGAAATCGGGCTAGTACATTAAGAAATCATTTATTAAGAGCCAACCTTATTACTGATCAACGTTGTCATTGTGGCTTTCCTATTGAAAATACCCACCACTTCTTCTTTGATTGTAATACTTATGCGGAACAAAGAATTACACTATTCCGCCATCTAAACCGCTATATTCCTCTCAACGTAAATCTACTTCTTTTGGAGACACGACTCTTTCTGAGCAAGAAAACGAATTGATCTTTATGCACACTCAGCAATTTATCAATGACTCTAACAGATTCTAATTCCTAACATCTCTCTCTGTCTCTCTCTCTCTCTGTCTGTCTCTCTCTCTGTCTCTCTCTCTGTCTCTCTCTCTCTCTCTCTCTCTCTCTCTCTCTCTCTCTCTCTCTCTCTCTCTGTCTATGTCTCTGTCTCTCTGTCTCTCTCTCTCTCTCTCTCTCTCTCTCTTTGATAAGTTTAAAGAAACCTCTGAAAGTATTATAAGTTTACTTGTATTTGGTCTTTTCCGACGTCGGCGGCAAGGCAACAGAGAAACGAATATACAAGAAAGTACGGAATGACCAGGAGGATAGCTAACCAAGGCACGGAAAGTGATGGACATAAGTAAAAGTTGTGAGCATTGAATAGTGTTAGAATTAACTTTTGCCGTCGGTGTCGGAAAGGATTACTCACATTATATATGTATATAATATTGAATAATAAATAAGATGCTCCCTTTCTCCCCCCTCTCTCTCTCTCTTCCCCTCTCTCTCTCTTCCCCTCTCTCTCTCTCCCTCTCTCGCTCTCATGATGTTTCTCCACGTGTGACTGTATGATAGTGTGAGATAATGTATTTTAAAATAAGCCATCTTGAATTTTGTAAATATATACAGTTTTATTGTAAGGAAAGGGCTTTGTATAAGTTGAAAAACTTGTGCCCGATCCAATTGTTTAAAGGCAATAAAATATGTTTAAATCAATGATGCTTAAGTATATTTGTCACTGGTATTGCTATGCCAATATATCATAGGCATTTTATATGGGTACGTGAGGTTTTTATGCCAAAAAAATGCATTAATCCATGAAATGTAATTGGCTTTTGGCGTAACCCGACAGGGATGCTACCACACAAATATAAGTGATATCCATTACTTAGTTTCAGAAAAGAAGTTGTTTAAACCAACTGACCCTTTTTGACACCCAATCTGCCCTCCGCGGGGTCAGTTCATTCCTTCATAAAATTTTGAATCCTCGCCTCTTAGTTCACCGGGGTCAGCCCTGATATTTGTACTATTTTGAATCCCTAACCCATGGGGATGCTACCAGGACAAATATGAGCTATATCCATAGCTTAGTTTCAGAGAAGAAGTTGTTTGAATCAATTTATCCAAATTGACCCCTTTGGCCCCGCCCCTCGCCCCCAAGGGGTGGGGGGTGGGGGTCAACCCCAACATTTGTACAATTTTGAATTCCGTCCGAAAAGAGGTTCTCACAGTCAAATATGAGCAATTTATATTGCTTGATTCAGAGAAGTTTTTCATATCAATTTAGCAAAATTGACCCCTGTTGGCCCCACCCCTCAGACTCCATGGGGGGAGCCTCACCAGTTGTACAATTTGAATCCCGCCCCATACTGATGCTACCAGGCAAATATGAGCTATATCCATTGCTCGGTTTCAGAGAAGAAGTCGTTTACATCAATATAGCCAAATTGACCACATTTGGCCCCGCCCCTGAGGCCCCTGGGGGATCAACCAAATCATTTGTACAATGTTGAATCCCCACCCCATAGTGATGTTACTAGGCAAATATGAGCGAAATCCATTATTCGGTTTCAGATATGAGGTCGTTTATATCAAGAGAGCCAAATTGACCCCTTTGATCCCTCCCCTCAGGCCCCTGGGGTCAACCCCATCATTTAAACAATTTTGAATCTCCAACCAATACTGATGCTACCAGGCAAATATGAGCGAAATCAATTTTTCGGTTTCAGATAAGAAGTCGTTTATATCAATAGAGCCAAATTTACCCCTTTGATCCCGCCCCTCAGGCCCCTGGGGTTCAATCCCATCATTTAAACAATTTTGAATCTCCAACCAATACTGATGCTACCAGGCAAATATGAGCGAAATCCATATTCAGTTTCAGATAAAAAGTCGTTTATATCAATAGAGCCAAATTGACACCTTTTGGCCCCGCCCCTCAGACCCCTGGGGGGTCAGTCCCATCATTTGTACAATTTTGAATCCCCACCACATAGTGATGCTACCAGGCAAATGTGAGCAATATACAATGCTCGGTTTCATAGAAGAAGTCGTTTACATTAATATAGCCCAACAGACCACATTTGGCCCCGCCCCTCAGGCCCCCAGGTGGTCAGCACCACCATTTGAACAATTTTGAGTCCTCATCCCAAAGGGATGCTTCTGACCAAATTTGGTAAAATTCTTATCTGTGGTTATGAAGAAGAAGTTTATTATTGACCAACGGACGACGGACGTACAGAGACAGACGCTACGGTATGTCCTTCGGACAAGGTGAGCTAAAAATTAAACAGGTTATCATTCAACACTAGCTGTCTGGAGACGGACACATACGCGTCCTGCAAAGACAAGACTAGCCTTGACATACAGGAAACAAAACATTAGTGGCATGGAAAGCAACTGTACATCTCCGTCACTAAAAAAGGGAAAAAACTTATGTTTTATATCATATTTCATTTGACAAATGCATAAGCTGTGGTAGCGGCCAGCAGAGGGATGTGTTTTGAATTGTATACTTGCTCGCACCTAATTCTACCGAGGAAGATAGCCATGTCATTGAAGCGCATGCTCATAACTAGGGAAATACGGTATTCAGCATTCAGGATTGCAGTAAATATCGCTTTTTATTTACCGAATGTTTATCTGATATGATCACTGCTGTAGCCATATCATCTCTTATTACAGCGATGTACAATGCAAATCGTCAAACGAGATGTAATATTATTATACAGAAACTGGTTTGGCCGGTTTACCAGTGTTTATAACATCGTTCACATCATTTTATGCGGATACCTGTTTCTAAATATCTCAAAAGCATTCTGAAAAGCGGAATATCGTGTTCCAATTTGTATATTATATTAACGTGTTTAAATTGGCAGTGTCAGCTTTAACGAAGACAAAGGAGACGAAAGCACATACAATGTAGTTTTATGAGAAGATACTTGATTCTGAATCCGTTCATTTTCTGTATACTGTATGTACAATTGTAATTTACAGCAATGAAATAAAGTTTTAACTAATAAGGTTCTGTAATGGCGTGTATGTATATAGCGTGTATCAATATCATTAGTAATATAGCTTTATTTAATCATGAAATACAGATACAACATTGAACAACTTTCCCGTGTCTGTTTAAATTTCATTTCGTTCAAGACAAAAAACCTTCAAACATTTCACCAAAATCTGAAGTGATAGGTTGGAGAGATAAAATAAGTTCCCGCTTAGCCATTGTAATATCATCATGGTAGGTGACAACAGACAACAGGAGTTAAACTGTCAGCATAGCGACGTTACCTGTCAATGTGGCGATGTTTCCAACGATAAGGACCTTCTCGGATCCATTGTTGTACATTTCCACATCAATGAGTCCTTTCCTGATCGTATCCGACACTCTGTAACCTAAAATGATACAATAAACTACATTGTAAAAACAACAATGGCACTGTCGTGAGAGAGATACAAACATCTACACTCATGTACAGCTTCGTGAAAATAAACTATTTGTCTAGTGCGCCTATACAAAGGATAAAAACGGACAGTTTGTCTAATCTGAGTGAAGCCATGATGTTTACTGTTCCTACAGCACTATGGTGATTCGTGATAGAGAATATGATGATGACGTAGGAAAAAAAGTCAGAAAGATAATACTACCATTTGTATATGATCAGCAATACCTATTAAATGATAAATTAAACCATACATATCCACGCAAGCTTTCAAATACTGTAAATCTGAAGATCGGATACCGTAACTTCAACATGATGAGAAGGACTAGTTTGCAAGCATTAATTCAACCAGGCGAAGCGCCATTCAGGACAGGATTCTTCAAAATTAAAAATCTCTCATAGGAAGGCAATATTTGATTTAAGGAAAGTCTTAGTTAAGTTTTTTTTGAAATTTTAATACTTTCCTCAGAAAAGATAATGAGTTTCCTTAAGTGAGGGACCATGGCTAAACCAGGGGCTGAAGTCTCAGAGGTACTTTAAAATCACGTAATTGGACGAGTCCTTCATATCGTCATTTTCTTTATCATCTCCATATGTATCATATGACTAGATTAATACTAATGATGTACAGTCTCCATAATATTTATAAACAAGATATTTTACGTTCTCTCCTCATCAAGGGTTTACCTGATCTCAAGAGACGAGTGGGCTCTTTTTATGTTTACTAATATCCAAAATTATCTTTTACTTCTTCCATTCATATCAACTTGTCCGATAGTGAGCTTTTATCAAGTTTTAGTTTATTTGTACCTTTGAATGGCCACCATCTCTATGTAATTTGAGTACGTACTTTATCCATCACCCTTCGTCCGCAGAGCTCACCACATTGCCACGGAAGGGTGCTCCTGTTCAAGGAGGGAAGTTCAACAACAACAACAACAACAACAACAACAACAACAACAACAACAACAACAACAACAACAACAACAACACCATTAACAGCAACAACAACAACAACCACAACAACAACAACAACAACAACAACAACAACAACAACAACAACAACAACAACAACATTAACAACAACAACAACAACAACAACATTAACAGCAACAACAACGACAACAACAACAATAACAACATAGCTCTCTCGAGGGCGTTAAACATAGAATTGTCTTCAGAATTTTTAAGATAAAAATGACCTCGAGTGGAATTTACATACCGATTAGTATGGCTCCCATCATTTCGAATATCGTCCCCAGTATACAAGCCTGGCGAAGGGTCAAGACCCGTGAGCCCACAGAAGTTCCAAAAGAGTTGGCTACGTCATTAGCTCCAATACCGAACGAGAGAATGAAGGCAATGATGAATCCGACAATCACCATCCAGAGATATTCTTCTGGGAACTCCATGATAACGGTTTAAATAACTCTGAAATTAATAAATGTCTTATAAATCATACAATAACCACATCCAGTGATATTCTTCTGGGAACTCCATGATAACTGTTTAAATAACTCTGACATTAACAAATGTCTTATAAATCATACAAGTAACATGAAGAGAAATTCTTCTGGGAGTTCCATGATAACGTTAAATAACTCTGTAATTAATAAAGGTCTTAATAGATAATCTTATACTATTTAGAGTCACGTTGAAAGTTGTCTTTGGTACAGTATGACATTATTTCTTTCTTTTGTTTGAGCATGTTTTTTTTCTTCACTTAAAGTACATCTTTAGATAAATATAAGTGTATGGATACTATCAGTAACCGCAGAAGTCGCTAATGCCTGACCTAACATTTCCATTTTCTTTGCTCTTGTGCTGGCTAAATTGCTAATGTCTTTGCTCTAGTAGTGACTAAATTGATATTGTCTTTTCTCTAGTAGTGACTAAATTGATATTGTCTTTTCTCTAGTAGTGACTAAATTGATATTGTCTCAGCTCTAGTAGTGACTAAATTGATATTGTCTTTGCTCTAGTAGTGACTAAATTGATAATGTCTTTTCTCTAGTAGTGACTAAATTGATATTGTCTGAGCTCTAGAAATGACTAGATTGATATTGTTTGAGCTCTAGTAGTGACTAAATTGATATTGTCTTTTCTCTAGTAGTGACTAAATTGATATTGTCTGAGCTCTTGTAGTAACTAAATTGATATTATCTGAGCTCTAGTAGTGACTAAATTGATATTGTCTTTTCTCTAGTAGTGACTAAATTGATATTGTCTTTTCTCTAGTAGTGACTAAATTACTATTGTCTTAGCTCTAGTAGTGACTAAATTGATATTGTCTTTTCTCTAGTAGTGACTAAATTGATATTGTCTGAGCTCTAGTAGTGACTAAATTGATATTGTCTTTTCTCTAATAGTGACTAAATTGATATTGTCTTTTCTCTAGTAGTGACTAAATAGATATTGTCTGAGCTCTAGAAATGACTAAATTGATATTGCTTGAGCTCTAGTAGTGACTAAATTGATATTGTCTTTTCTCTAGTAGTGACTAAATTACTATTGTCTTAGCTCTAGTAGTGACTAAATTGATATTGTCTTTTCTCTAGTAGTGACTAAATTGATATTGCTTGAGCTCTAGTAGTGACTAAATATATATTGTCTTTTCTCTAGTAGTGACTAATTTGATATTGTTTGAGCTCTAGTAGTGACTAAATTGATATTGTCTTTTCTCTAGTAGTGACTAAATTGATATTGTTTGAGCTCTAGTAGTGACTAAATTGATATTGTCTTTGCTCTAGTAGTGACTAAATTGATATTGTTTGAGCTCTAGTAGTGACTAAATTGATATTGTCTTTGCTCTAGTAGTGACTAAATTGATATTGTCTTTGCTCTAGTAGTGACTAAATTGATATTGTCTTTTCTCTAGTAGTGACTAAATTGATATTGTCTGAGCTCTTGTAGTAACTAAATTGATATTATCTGAGCTCTAGTAGTGACTAAATTGATATTGTCTTTTCTCTAGTAGTGACTAAATAGATATTGTCTTTTCTCTAGTAGTGACTAAATTACTATTGTCTTTGCTCTAGTAGTGACTAAATTGATATTGTCTTTGCTCTAGTAGTGACTAAATTGATATTGTCTGAGCTCTAGTAGTGACTAAATTGATATTGTCTTTTCTCTAGTAGTGACTAAATTGATATTGTCTTTTCTCTAGTAGTGACTAAATTGATTTTGTCTCAGCTCTAGTAGTGACTAAATTGATATTGTCTTTGCTCTAGTAGTGACTAAATAGATAGTCTTTTCTCTAGTAGTGACTAAATTGATATTGTCCTTTCTCTAGTAGTGACTAAATTGATATTGTCTTTGCTCTAGTAGTGACTAAATTGATTTTGTCTCAGCTCTAGTAGTGACTAAATTGATATTGTCTTTGCTCTAGTAGTGACTAAATAGATATTGTCTTTTCTCTAGTAGTGACTAAATTGATATTGTCTTTGCTCTATTAGTGACTAAATTGATATTTTCTGAGCTCTAGTAGTGACTAAATTGATATTTTCTGAGCTCTAGTAGTGACTAAATTGATATTGTCTTTTCTCTAGTAGTGACTAAATTGATATTGTCTTTTCTCTAGTAGTGACTAAATTGATCTTGTCTTTGCTCTAGTAGTGACTAAATAGATATTGTCTTTTCTCTAGTAGTGACTAAATTGATTTTGTCTCAGCTCTAGTAGTGACTAAATTGATATTGTCTTTGCTCTAGTAGTGACTAAATAGATATTGTCTTTTCTCTAGTAGTGACTAAATTGATATTGTCTTTTCTCTAGTAGTGACTAAATTGATATTGTCTTTGCTCTAGTAGTGACTAAATTGATATTGTCTTTGCTCTAGTAGTGACTAAATTGATATTGTCTTTGCTCTAGTAGTGACTAAATAGATATTGTCTTTTCTCTAGTAGTGACTAAATTGATATTGTCTTTTCTCTAGTAGTGACTAAATAGATATTGTCTGAGCTCTAGAAATGACTAAATTGATATTGTTTGAGCTCTAGTAGTGACTAAATTGATAATGTCTTTGCTCTAGTAGTGACTAAATTGATATTGTCTTTTCTCTAGTAGTGACTAAATTGATATTGTCTTTGCTCTAGTAGTGACTAAATTGATATTGTTTGAGCTCTAGTAGTGACTAAATTGATATTGTCTTTGCTCTAGTGGTGACTAAATAGATATTGTCTGAGCTCTTGTAGTGACTAAATTGATATTGTCTTTGCTCTAGTAGTGACTAAATTGATATTGTTTGAGCTCTAGTAGTGACTACATTGATATTGTCTTTGCTCTAGTAGTGACTAAATTGATATTGTCTTTTCTCTAGTAGTGACTAAATTGATATTGTCTTTTCTCTAGTAGTGACTAAATTGATATTGTCTTTTCTCTAGTAGTGACTAAATTGATATTGTCTTTTCTCTAGTAGTGACTAAATTGATATTGTCTTTTCTCTAGTAGTGACTAAATTGATATTGTATTTTCTCTAGTAGTGACTTAATTGATATTGTCTTTTCTCTAGTAGTGACTAAATTGATATTGTCTTTTCTCTAGTAGTGACTAAATTGATATTGTCTTTTCTTTAGTAGTGACTAAATTGATCTTGTCTTTGCTCTAGTAGTGACTAAATTGATATTGTCTTTGCTCTAGTAGTGACTAAATTGGTATTGTCTGAGCTCTAGTAGTGACTAAATTGATATTGTCTTTTCTCTAGTAGTGACTAAATTGATATTGTCTTTTCTCTAGTAGTGACTAAATTGATATCGTCTTTGCTCTAGTAGTGACTAAATTGGTATTGTCTGAGCTCTAGTAGTGACCAAATTGATATTGTCTTTTCACTAGTAGTGACTATATTACTATTGTCTGTGCTGTAGCAGCTGAGGAAATTACTTTCACACTTTTTGTATCACTTAAAGGAAAGATTGCCAGAACCATTCCTTAAATTAGCTTTAACAGAGAGAAATATCAAAATTACATATCTATGACCGAGAAGACAATTATAACTCTGATTTACCCAATCTCTGAGAATAATGACATTTCCCTTATTGTGACAAATCAAATCAGGTAATCACTTAATTCTCTATGATAAAACAAACTACGTTTTTATGGCTTTTCGTAATTAATGTCTCTATGGAAACGCCTGCGAGGACGTACTGAGTAAATGATAATAATGATAATAAAAAATAAAAAGAAAGTCATTTTTATCTAGTGTAAAACCTTACTATCTATCCGGCTGTGTAATTCACTACGACACAAACTATTCTCTTACCTTGATTTGGTTGTACTGAGTAATTGTCTTTTTGTGAGGCACGCTACAATTTATAGATACCCAACAGCACACGTCCTTTTTCTCTCACTAGCAGGGGAGCCTTTGGTTTCGTCAGTGACCAGCTGTAGTGTTGATTTCGTGTGAAGAATGTTGTTTTGACAGTACGGTGTCAGGTAACAAATCCCTGACATTTTAACTGGGTGGCGTTTGTGTATAATGGGTTTTCTTGTCAATTGTTAAGGTAGGATTGTAGGTCATAAACATTGTTTTTTACGATGTTTACCTGGCATGTTAACTTAGCCGTGACAGTTAATTAATATGAGGTTTTTCCTATCCATATAACCATTTTCATATTTGTATGTATGCCTCATATTTTCTCTCAAGGTATGGAGAGGATATTAATTTCAGCAGAAATAATTTTTACATGCAAGCTAGATATTATCCTACAAACAGAAAAAAATATTTTGAATTGAAAAATGACAACAACCAGGTGATAAGTTTATTCCTCCTACCCAACCCTCAAAAATACCTCCCCCCCCCCCCCCCCCCCCCCCCCCCAAAAAAAAACAAACTTAACAAGCAAAACACAAACAAAAAAACAACACAAGAATTAGATTTTGGATGTTGAATTAAATCTTAAAGTGACTTATAGTACAGATTTGAAAGTACTTGTGTATCATGCACACCTAGAGTTCCAAATGCTGTAGACTTATCATTAGAGTAATGTAGACATTAAAATATCTATATAGAAATTGAAATAAATAAATAAAGTCAACAAAGATATGTTTCAGTGTTCCGTTAAAGGTGATGCCAGCCAATGGTTCCAGAGAAGGCACCAGTAATTTTCAATGTCTGGACCCTGGAAGATTGTTTCGGCGGCCTGCAACATAGATAGCTCTAAAATTCAAATTGAGTTTGACATTTCAAAACACCTGACATATTAAACATTTTTTTGTTGTTGTTTTTTGTGGGTTTTTTTTGGGGGGGGGGGGGGGGGGGGGGTGCTCGAAGGAGGGTTGGAGTTTTTTTCTCTTTTTTTTTGGTGGAGGGATGGGGGAGGGGTAGGAGGGGATTGTCTAAACTAGGAATAACCACCTCCCGTGTACCGCAAGTAAAGAATCCTAGTTGTATATAATATCCTTTACCCTGACTTGATTACATAGGGATACACACTAAAGCAGTGCTAATTGTCTATAAAATTACCGGATGTTAAGAAGCCCCTTGATACATATGTGACATAATAATATATGCATATCTGGTGTCGGGTTTACCTAGACAATATCCTGACTCATGTTGAAATTTCATCTTAAATACCCGCGATTCGGCACTCCGGAGGAATACCACCCTCAACCACACTAAAACTAGCTAATTTGGTATAAAATATTCAGATCAGGGTTTGTATAACTTACATGCCCATAACTTGGTGATTATAAACCCTTCAGATATATAATCATTGTCAAGTAGTAATAACGACAGTACAGACAAGTAAAGTGTCGAATTTTCGAGGCCCCCTCGTGTGTACCGCTGAACCGCCAGTAAATCATCCAAGTTATGTATAATATTCTAACACACATACTAAACCCCACGAGACCCCAGAAACACACTTTCCTTCAGGGACTTGGTTCACAATGAATTGGCTGAATAAGTTGTGTGAGTACATGTTGTCGGTTTGTGACGAGTCGTCCTGATACCTGCCACCCGGTTTTCGTTACGCTAATAGGATCTTTCGACCACCTTTCTGTTTGGTGGTTTTTAATGTCTAAATTATACCTTTCTACACAATTACATTTATATGATTTTAATATTTTTTCAATTTCCTTAAAACGAACTAATTTTAATATGGGATTTGCCCCCCCCCCCCCCCGATATTGTCACTGCTACCCGCTGTTTGGGTCGAGATTGCGGGAAGAAATGTACATACCGCGTAAAAAAAATACAAAAACATTTCACGACATAGTACGCGCTGCCATCACATCGAATCAACCCGCGATGTTATTTAGTTTATAATATTTATTTATTTAATTATTGATTTATTCATTTATTTTTACCATCGGTTCACCACCTAAGATGTTTCCTAATTAATCATAATAGGCCCTCGGCGAATTACATGTAATTATCGGCCGAGGTGGGTCGTTTTACAACATTACGATATCTATTGTTGTTTATACCTACTATATTTGTGTAACTGTTCCATATTCTATGTCTATATGTGATCGTATGTAATTTACCTGTGTCTTGATAAAGGGGCAGATTGCTTCGAAAATTCGACAATTTACTTGTCTGTACTGTCGTTATCTGATGCGATAATTAAAATGTGAAATATGGGTTTTCCATAAAGCAGACATTGAAAAGTTACATATCAGGTTTTTTTTTCAAACGATTACTAATTATACTGTAGGTGTGAAGAAAAACACAACAAATGTTATGGTTACTGAAATCGGGAGAGTATCTTTGGTTTATACTGAAATCGGGAGAGTATCTATGGTTAATACTGAAATCGGGAGAGTATCTTTGGTTTATACTGAAATCGGGAGAGTATCTTTGGTTTATACTGAAATCGGGAGAGTATCTTTGGTTTATACTGAAATCGGGAGAGTATCTTTGGTTTATACTGAAATCGGGGGAGTATCTTTGGTTTATACTGAAATCGGGAGAGTATCTTTGGTTTATACTGAAATCGGGAGAGTATCTTTATCAGTTATTAGGAAAATTAGAATATCAAAGTACTGGATGAAGCTGAAAAATACCAATAATTGAATTTTAAAAGAATGACTTATAGAGTTGGAAGAAAACAACCATACTTGGATTGTACAGTTGAAATAGGAATTAAACAATTGTGGGATAGGTATTATATATAATTTGGAATTTGTACAAAATTTTGATGTTGAGTTATTCAAGATAAAAATAAAGGATACTTTCCGTCAGGAGTGTATAACTCTGATAAACAATTCATCTAAAGGAGATTTATATAAACATCTTATCACTTCCTCTTACTGTCAGTCATATTTGAATAAGCCATTAGACACTAACATACAGAGAAATGTAACTATGATTCGGTTATCTGCACATGACTTAAATGTAGAAAGAGGAAGATACAGGAATTTAGATAAAAACCAAAGGATATGTAAATTTTGTAATGATAATCATTAGGTTAATACAGTATTGTAACACGTAGGGTAACACTGTATTGTAACTCGTTCGGTAATACAGCATTGTAACACGTTAGGTAATACAGTATTGTAACACGTAGGGTAATACAGTATTGTAACACGTAGGGTAATACAGTATTGTAACATGTAGGGTAATACAGTATTGTAACACGTAGGGTAATACAGTATTGTAACATGTAGGGTAATACAGTATTGTAACACCTAGGGTAATACAGTATTGTAACACGTAGGGTAATACAGTATTGTAACACGTAGGGTAATACAGTATTGTAACACGTAGGGTAATACAGTATTGTAACACGTAGGGTAATACAGTATTGTAACACGTAGGGTAATACAGTATTGTAACATGTAGGGTAATACAGTATTGTAACACCTAGGGAAATACAGTATTGTAACACGTAGGGTAATACAGTATTGTAACACGTAGGGTAATACAGTATTGTAACACTAGGGTAATACAGTATTGTAACACGTAGGGTAATACAGTATTGTAACACGTAGGGTAATAGAGTATTGTAACACGTAGGGTAATACAGTATTGTAACACGTAGGGTAATACAGTATTGTAACACGTAGGGTAATACAGTATTGTAACACGTACGGTAATACAGTATTGTAACATGTAGAGTAATACAGTATTGTAACACGTAGGGTAATACAGTATTGTAACACGTAGGGTAATACAGTATTGTAACACGTACGGTAATACAGTATTGTAACATGTAGAGTAATACAATATTGTAACACGTAGGGTAATACAGTATTGTAACACGTAGGGTAATACAGTATTGTAACACGTAGGGTAATAAAGTATTGTAACACATGGGGTAATACAGTAGTGTAACACGTAGGGTAATACAGTATTGTAACACGTAGCTATAGGGTAATAGAGTATTGTAACACGTTAGGTAATACAGTATTGTAACACGTAGGGTAATACAGTATTATAACACGTAGGGTAATAAAGTATTGTAACACGTAGGGTAATACTGTATTGTAACACGTAGGGTAATACAGTATTGTAACAAGGAGGGTAATACAGTATTGTAACACGTAGGGTAATACAGTATTGTAACACGAGGGGTTAATACAGTATTGTAACACGTACGGTAATAAAGTATTGTAACACATGGGGTAATACAGTAGTGTAACACGTAGGGTAATACAGTGTTGTAACACATAGGGTAATACAGTATTGTTACACGTAGGGTAATAAAGTATTGTAACATGTATGGTAATACAGTATTGTAACACGTAGGGTAATACAGTATTGTAACACGTAAGGTAATACAGTATTGTAACACGTAGGGTAATACAGTATTGTAACACGTAGGGTAATACAGTATTGTAACACTAGGATGATACAGTATTGTAACACGTAGGGTAATACAGTATTGTAACACGTAGGGTAATACAGTATTGTAACATGTAGGGTAATACAGTATTGTAACATGTAGAGTAATACAGTATTGTAACACGTACGGTAATACAGTATTGTAACATGTAGAGTAATACAGTATTGTAACACGTACGGTAATACAGTATTGTAACACGTTAGGTAATACAGTAGTGTAACACTTGGGTAATACAGTATGGTAATACAGTATTGTAACACGAAGGGTAATACAGTATTGTAACACTAGGGCAATACAGTATTGTAACACTAGGGTAATACAGTATTGTTACACGTAGGATAATACAGTATTGTAACAGGTAGGGTATTACTCTATTGTAACACGTAGGGTAATACTGTATTGTTACACGTAGGGTAATACAGTATTGCAACACGTTGGGTAATACAGTATTATAACACGTAGAGTAATACAGTATTATTACACGTAGGGTAATACAGTATTGTAACACGTAGGGTAATACTGTATTGTAACACGTAGGGTAATACTGTATTGTAACACGTAGGGTAGTACAGTATTGTAACATGTAGAGTAATACAGTATTGTAACACGTACGGTAATACAGTATTGTAACATGTAGAGTAATACAGTATTTTAACACGTACGGTAATACAGTATTGTAACACGTAGGGAAATACAGTATTGTAACATGTAGAGTAATACAGTATTGTAACACGTAGGGTAATACAGTATTGTAACACGTAGGGTAATAAAGTATTGTAACACATGGGGTAATACAGTAGTGTAACACGTAGGGTAATACAGTATTGTAACACGTATCTATAGGGTAATACAGTATTGTAACACGTTAGGTAATACAGTATTGTAACACGTGGGGTAATACAGTATTGTAACACGTAGGGTAATACTGTATTGTAACACGTAGGGTAATACAGTATTGTAACACGTACGGTAATGCAGTATTGTAACACGTAGGGTAATACTGTATTGTAACACGTAGGGTAATACAGTATTGTAACACGTAGGGTAATACTGTATTGTAACACGTAGGGTAATACAGTATTGTAACACCTAGGGTAATACAGTATTGTAACACGTAGAGTAATACAGTATTGTAACACGAAGGGCAATACAGTATTGTAACACTAGGGCAATACAGTATTGTAACACTAGGGTAATACATTATTGTTACACGTAGGATAATACAGTATTGTAACACGTTAGGGTAATACAGTATTATAACACGTAGAGTAATACAGTATTGTTACACGTAGAATAATACAGTATTGTAACACGTAGGGTAATACAAGATTATAATATGTAGGTTAATACAGTATTGTAACACGTAGGGTAATACAGTATTGTAACACGTAAGGTAATACAGTATTGTAACACGTAGGGTAATACAGTATTGTAACACGTAGGGTAATACAGTATTGTAACACTAGGGTAATACAGTATTGTAACACCTAGGGTAATATAGTATTGTAACACGTAGGGTAATACAGTATTGTAACACGTTAGGTAATACAGTATTGTAACACGTAGGGTAATACAGTATTGTAACATGTAGGGTAATACAGTATTGTAACATGTAGGGTAATACAGTATTGTAACACGTTAGGTAATACAGTATTGTAACACGTAGGGTAATACAGTATTGTAACACGTTAGGTAATACAGTATTGTAACACTAGGGTAATACAGTATTGTAACACGTAAGGTAATACAGTATTGTAACACGTAGGGTAATACAGTATTGTAACACGTAGGGTAATACAGTATTGTAACACATGGGGTAATACAGTAGTGTAACACGTAGGGTAATACAGTATTGTAACACATGGGGTAATACAGTATTGTTACACGTAAGGTAATACAGTATTGTAACTCGTAGGGTAATACAGTATTGTAACACTAGGGTAATACAGTATTGTAACACGTAGGGTAATACAGTATTGTAACACGTATGGTAATACAGTATTGTAACATGTAGGGTAATACAGTATTGTAACATGTAGGGTAATACAGTATTGTAACATGTAGGGTAATACAGTATTGTAACACGTAAGGTAATACAGTATTGTAACACTAGGGTAATACAGTATTGTAACACGTAAGGTAATACAGTATTGTAACACGTAGGGTAATACAGTATTGTAACACGTAGGGTAATACAGTATTGTAACACGTAGGGTAATACTGTATTGTAAATTGTAGGGTAATATAGTATTGTAAAACGTAGGGTAATACAGTATTGTAACATGGAGGGTAATTCAGTATTGTAACACGTTAGGTAATACAGTATTGCAACAGGTAGGGTAATTCAGTATTGTAACACGTAGGGTAATATAGTGTTGTAACACGTAGGGTAATACTGTATTGTAACACGTAGGGTAATACAGTATTGTAACACGTAGGGTAATACAGTATTGTACCACTAGGGTAATACAGTATTGTAACACTAGGGTAATACAGTATTGTTACACGTAGGATAATACAGTATTGTAACACGTACGGTAATACTGTATTGTAACACGTAGGATAATACTGTATTGTAACACGTAGGGTAATACTGTATTGTAACTTGTGGGGTAATACAGTATTGTAACACCAGGGTTATAAAGTATTGTAACACGTAGGGTAATACAGTATTGTAACACGTAGGGTAATAAAGTATTGTAACACGTAGGGTAATACAGTATTGTAACAGGTAGGGTAATACAGTATTGTAACACGTAGGGTAATACAGTATTGTAACACGTAGGGTAATACAGTATTGTAACACGTAGGGTAATACAGTATTGTAACACTAGGATGATACAGTATTGTAACACGTAGGGTAATACAGTATTGTTACGCGTAGGGTAATACAGTATTGTAACACGTACGGTAATACAGTATTGTAACACGTACGGTAATACAGTATTGTAACATGTAGAGTAATACAGTATTGTAACACGTACGGTAATACAAGATTGTAACATGTAGGGTAATACAGTATTGTAATACGTAGGGTAATACAGTATTGTAACACGTAGGGTAATACAGTATTGTAACATGTAGAGTAATACAGTATTGTAACACGTAGGGTAATACAGTATTGTTACACGTAGGGTAATACAGTATTGTAATACGTAGGGTAATAAAGTATTGTAACACATGGGGTAATACAGTAGTGTAACACGTAGGGTAATACAGTATTGTAACACATGGGGTAATACAGTATTGTTACACGTAAGGTAATACAGTATTGTAACACTAGGGTAATACAGTATTGTAACACGTAGGGTAATACAGTATTGTAACACCTAGGGTAATACAGTATTGTAACACGTAGGGTAATACTGTATTGTAACTTGTAGGGTAATATAGTATTGTAACACGTAGGGTAATACAGTATTGTAACATGGAGGGTAATTCAGTATTGTAACACGTTAGGTAATACAGTATTGCAACAGGTAGGGTAATTCAGTATTGTAACACGTAGGGTAATATAGTGTTGTAACACGTAGGGTAATACTGCATTGTAACACGTAGGGTAATACAGTATTGTAACACGTAGGGTAATACAGTATTGTACCACTAGGGTAATACAGTATTGTAACACTAGGGTAATAAAGTATTGTTACACGTAGGATAATACAGTATTGTAACACGTAGGGTAATACTGTATTGTAACACGTAGGGTAATACTGTATTGTAACACGTAGGGTAATACTTTTTTGTAACTTGTGGGGTAATACAGTATTGTAACACCAGGGTTATAAAGTATTGTAACACGTAGGGTAATACAGTATTGTAACACGTAGGGTAATAAAGTATTGTTACACGTAGGATAATACAGTATTGTAACACGTACGGTAATACAGTATTGTAACATGTAGAGTAATACAGTATTGTAACACGTACGGTAATACAAGATTGTAACATGTAGGGTAATACAGTATTGTAACACGTAGGGTAATACAGTATTGTAACACGTAGGGTAATACAGTATTGTAACATGTAGAGTAATACAGTATTTTAACACGTAGGGTAATACAGTATTGTAACACGTAGGGTAATACAGTATTGTAACATGTAGGGTAATACAGTATTGTACCACTAGGGTAATACAGTATTGTAACACTAGGGTAATACAGTATTGTTACACGTAGGATAATACGGTATTGTAACACGGAGGGTAATACTGTTTTGTAACACGTAGGGTAATACTGTATTGTAACACGTAGGGTAATACTGTATTGTAACTTGTGGGGTAATACAGTATTGTAACACCAGGGTTATAAAGTATTGTAACACGTAGGGTAATACAGTATTGTAACACGTAGGATAATACAGTATTGTAACACGTAGGGTAATACTGTATTGTAACACGTAGGGTAATACAGTATTGTAACACCTAGGGTAATACAGTATTGTAACACGTAGGGTAATATTGTATTGTAACACGTAGGGTAATACAGTATTGTAACACGTAGAGTAATACAGTATTGTAACACGTTAGTTTATACAGTATTGCAACACGTAGGGAAATACAGTATTGTAACACGTAGGGTAATACAGTATGGTAACACGTAGGGCAATACAGTATTGTAACACGTAGGGTAATACAGTATTGTAACACGTTGGGTAATACAGTATTGTAACACGTAGGGTAATACAGTATTGTAACATGTAGGGTAATACAGTATTGTAACACGTAGGGTAATACAGTATTGTAACACGTAGGGTAATACAGTATTGTAACACCTAGGGTAATACAGTATTGTAACACGTAGGGTAATACAGTATTGTAACACGTAGGGTAATAGAGTATTGTAACACGTAGGGTAATACAGTATTGTAACATGTAGGGTAATACAGTATTGTAACACGTAGGGTAATACTGTATTGTAACACGTAGGGTAATACAGTATTGTAACACGTAGGGTAATACTGTATTGTAACACGTAGGGTAATACAGTATTGTAACACGTAGGGTAATACAGTATTGTAACACGTAGGGTAATACTGTATTGTAACACGTAGGGTAATACAGTATTGTAACACCTAGGGTAATACAGTATTGTAACATGTAGGGTAATACAGTATTGTAACATGTAGGGTAATATAGTATTGTAACACGTAGGGTAATATTGTATTGTAACACGTAGGGTAATATTGTATTGTAACACGTAGGGTAATACAGTATTGTAACACGTAGGGTAATACAGTATTGTAACACGTTAGGTAATACAGTATTGTAACACTAGGGTAATACAGTATTGTAACACGTGGGGCAATACAGTATTGTAACACGTAGGGTAATACAGTATTGTAACATGTAGGGTAATACAGTATTGTAACACGTAGGGTAATACAGTATTGTAACACTAGGGTAATACAGTATTGTAACACCTAGGGTAATATAGTATTGTAACACCTAGGGTAATACTGTATTATAACACCTAGGGTAATATAGTATTGTAACATGTAGGGTAATACAGTATTGTAACACGTAGGGTAATACAGTATTGTAACACGTGGGGTAATACAGTATTGTAACACGTAGGGTAATACAGTATTGTAACACGTAGGGTAATAAAGTATTGTAACATGTAGAGTAATACAGTATTGTAACACTAGGGTAATACAGTATTGTAACACGTGGGGCAATACAGTATTGTAACACGTAGGGTAATACAGTATTGTAACATGTAGGGTAATACAGTATTGTAACACGTAGGGTAATACAGTATTGTAACACTAGGGTAATACAGTATTGTAACACCTAGGGTAATATAGTATTGTAACACCTAGGGTAATACTGTATTATAACACCTAGGGTAATATAGTATTGTAACATGTAGGGTAATACAGTATTGTAACACGTAGGGTAATACAGTATTGTAACACGTGGGGTAATACAGTATTGTAACACGTAGGGTAATACTGTATTGTAACATGTAGGGTAATACAGTATTGTAACACTAGGGTAATACAGTATTTTAACATGTAGGGTAATACAGTATTGTAACATGTAGGGTAATACAGTATTGTAACATGTAGGGTAATACAGTATTTTAACATGTAGGGTAATACAGTATTGTAACATGTAGGGTAATACAGTATTGTAACACGTAGGGTAATACAGTATTGTAACACGTAGGGTAATACAGTATTGTAACATGTAGGGTAATACTGTATTGTAACACTAGGGTAATACAGTATTGTAACACGTAGGGTAATACAGTATTGTAACACGTAGGGTAATACAGTATTGTAACACGTAGGGTAATACAGTATTGTAACACGTAGGGTAATACAGTATTGTAACACGTAGGGTAATACAGTATTGTAACAGATAGGATAATAGTTTTTCATGTAGGAAAGACTCTTGACAGATGAAGAATTCTGCCAGGTTTCTTTCTTTAAAAAAATATCTCCACAGGGGTCAGTTTTTAGGAGATTTTTTTTCAGAGACATAAAAAATAGCTTTAGTATTTAAATGACTCGCTCTTTTGTACAGCTTGTAATGGAAACCTGGAGTCTTTTAAAGTATTGAAGGGGGTTAGACAGCGAAAAAGATTTATAAAACGTGTAATTAATGTGAAATTCTGTGACTGGTATCTAGACCAGTATGTCGTATATATTCTGGAGAATATCAGTCAAGCATGGCGTTAGACGATCTCAGGTATAAACACCTTGAGAATACAACAGACTTTTGAAAAACCTTCGTAAAATTGTTCTGAACTTTAAAAATATGTTATCGGTCTCTAATCGTATGAGGCAGAAAGGGTCGTACAGTCGTACTTCTAACGTGGATTCAATAAAAGTGTATTTTAAAACAGTTTGTTGCGTATGGACGGAATGATAACTGATAGAGTATGACGTTAGAACCGGTGAAGTTTCTAAACCAGGAAGTGTGTTCATTAGATGGATAAAGAGGGGAATACAACCATTTATCTTTGTATTTTAATAATATGAACTACAGTGTATCTGTGATATTAAACTGAACAAATAATGGTAAATGTGAAGTCAAAACATGATATATTTAGATAGAATTTGGAAATACTCATAAGGTGACTACGAATTTGAATTAGTAAGCCCAATTACTCATAGAATGACTACGAATTCGAATTAGTATCCACAATTACTCATATAGTGACTACGAAATTGAATTAATACGCCCAAAGCTGTGATTGGATTTATAACTAACATTTATATACAAAAACAGCCGTATATCAGAGGAACTACATGTATACGGGTCACCAGCAGTTTTCCTTTCATAATGTTTCCTGTATGTAGACTACGGCATCATTAAATGGATTCCCATGTGCCATATTAGACATCTGTCTTTGTCAGGATATGTCTTTGAACACGATGGAATGTAAGAAACCATATGGTGAATTGGAATAAAACTGAGAATGTCAGTTATCACATTTGTACAAAATGGCCGCCATTTCCTGGTCTCTGATTGGTCGAAATTTTCGTTGAAAATTCAAATATAGGGTATTAGAAGATTGCGAATGAACTACATGAGTTTCGTTCCAAAAGCAAAATCATTGAGACTTTTGATTGGTCGAAATTTTGATATTGTTTGATTTTGATGAATTTGTATATACAAACCGTCTCTAATGGTTTCCCGTTACAATTGATATTTGTTTTAATCATTATACGATTAGATTTTGTCGACACAATGTAGCACTTACATTTCGTTCTATTTTACCAGTCATTATCTTATACTATAGAAAACTGCTCACAACGCAAAGAGAAATTAATACCAAATTATGTTTAGGATAAGGTCTGTGTCGGTCAATATTCCGTACTCTTAACCGAAAACGGAACACAATGGCCTTGGGAGAAATAGCACAGCTAAGAAGTAAAATGAAATTTAGAGAAAATATAGTTCAGAAATGACATCATGACAGCAGTAGATTTGTCGCACGTGATGATCAGGTATAGCACCACCTCACTGAAATATCGTGATGACAGCAGTAGATTTGTCTACGTGGTGATCATGTATAGCGCCACCTCACTGAAATATCGTGATGACAGCAGTAGATTTGTCTACGTGGTGATCATGTATAGCACCACCTCACTGAAATATCGTGATGACAGCAGTAGATTTGTCTACGTGGTGATCTGGTATAGCGTAATCTCACTGAAATATCGTGATGACCAACAGTAGATTTATCGCACGTGATGATCACGTATAGCGTAATCTCACTGAAATATCGTAATGACAGCAGTAGATTTGTCTACGTGATGATCATGTATAGGGCCACCTGACTGAAATATCGTGATAACAGCAGTAGATTTGTCTACGTGATGGTCAGGTATAGCGTAATCTCACCGAAATGTCGTAATCTTGGTGTGAAGCATCACGATCCACTTGACCACATTATACTGAACAAATGGCATCTGGATACGGAGATCTTGACAACCAATTGTATTATATCATAAATTATCATATTCTAAAGAGATAGGTAATATATTGCGGGAAACATATGAAAGATTATATACAATAAATATTTGAATACTTTCATCATATCCCCACGCGATCTTCTATGTGTTAACGTTGACCATTCCAGTTTCAACGTTCCGTATAGGAGGAAAGTCCTGGTACTCGATTTGTTGCTCGACGTTGAACATTTTCAAAAGCCGTTACACGTTTTTCCAAATGTAGGCGTCAAACTTGATTTGCATATTCAAATGAAGTCTGACAAATGCTATATATAAACGTTTATGACTCAATGTATCCATGTATTCCATTGTTTTCCCTAATACTCCTATAATATAATTTCCCTTATTAACTTTTTCGCATTTGGGTTTATCAAACGTTAATAGAGTATCTATGGTAGTTTCAATATTTTTTCTGAGGCGACAAATTGTAAAAATTGTGTTCCTAACTCGATTGTTTAGTTAAATATATCATTTTTTGCTTCCCACGCGCATCATTTTACACTTATTCGCATGAAAATGTAGCTGCCAGATTTCCAACCATTGCTTAAATGCAAAAATATCCTTCTCTAGCATTGCACAATCTTGTTCATTTTTTTCTTATTTTTATCATGGGAGATATCTTTAGAGTTAGGTAATAAATCATGGGATGCCTAAGTCAACGACAATATATAACTTGACACGTTGTATGTTAATGAATAGCAGTTGTTGACAGCATGGATATTAACACGATTAAATTTATTAAGAGAAAGGCGTAGTTCTTGGTACCCATAACCCTGTGTAGTATGTCATTCTTTTCAGAAACTGATGTTTGTGACGAGGAAAAAATTGTTGCAAACTCATGGAAGCTTATTCCAATTTTTAGGAATACATACTGATGTACTGGTCATTCAAGCATATTTACATTCAGTAAGCTTGGAAACATTGGCGAAAATTGTATTTATTTTTCATATCAATATTAGCCTCATCACAGTGTGTAGTAATACCGGAGACCGCATTACCGCGGGTGGTACTCTCCGCCATCATATTTTTGTATATTCTCGTGTACTTATATAACCACATTTTGTTTGTTGTTGTTATGACGTTTGCTAAGACCGTGCCAAGAACTGTCTGACACCTTCCCGCGAAAACGGCTGTTCTCGCTCCGACGTTACTCTCGGGTAAAAACATGAAAGAACGCCTTATCATCAATGAGGGCTTTAACAGATAAATTTAAAAAAAAAAAAATCATATTGTAAATATAAGGAATGAGAATTATTTTTTCAATATTCATGAAATCATAACAACATTAGCTGTCTAGACATATTTAACGCGATTCATGGAATATTTCCAGAAGCCAATGTTGTTATGACCTTATGAATGTTGAAAAAAATAAATGCCATTCCTTAAATGCAACTGAATATGTTAGTGCATTATATGGTAAATCATATGAAATAATACAAATATACAGTATTGTCTCTCAAAATCAGTATACATGTATTTTTGTTACTAGGACAAAGAGAGAATTCGGCCGGGACTGACGAAGTACTTCGAGTTAAGCGGGGTATTCGCGTTTTCCGAGTTCGAGTTAGTGAGGTTCTATTGTATATTACCGGTCCAAGATTTTCGTTTATATCAGTTGAATAAGAAATTAAATCACCGAATCGAGATTGAAGATGTGATGCCCAAATAGTTTCGGATGAATCTCACGTGATAAAATCACACAACAATAGACTAATGAATATCATTACCAGCAGTACCAAGAAGCCATTATACATGATACTCCGTAATTTTGTATTGTACTGTATATACCTAGTCAGCAGACACCTGTCGCATGCCTGTGTGTTATCAATCATATTCTTGGCTGTGAACAGGACGTATACATTTTCATGGTTAGTACATTCTTGACTGTTGATACCCCTCGCGGCGGCTGATATGTGTATATATATATATGGGGCAAAGAAGTAATTCAAACAGTGTAAACAATAAGGTTTGTTAAATTTTCGAGGCAATCCGCCCCTTTATCAAAACACAAAAAATTACAAATACAATCACATAATATATATAAGAAGTACTGGAAATACAATAAAATACAATAAGAATAATGTTTTAGTAACTGGAGAAACCACAATGAACCCTTCGGCAAACGTGGGCCGAAGGCGGATACTAGCGTGACTGCATCATGTTCAACACTAGAACGCTATGCGACCAACGGCAGAGATATTTTGAATTCCCCCGCACGTGAAAGTATATCGAAGAGTTCAAAGACGATTCGTCCCTAAATACTGCTAGTGGACGACATTGCATTCATATAAAATATGTTGCATTATCGTCTCTACAGTGATTGATTAAATATCGTGTACAAAGTCTGAAAAACTTTAGAAAAATATGTTTTAGATCATTAGAATTATAGAGAGTGGTGTAAAAAAACTACTACAAATATTTATCAAGACTGAAAATATAAGAAATACGAATGCCGAAGTGTCCCTACAGGACGCTACGGGAAAGAGACGATTCGGACCAACTCGGACCAAGATGATGTTGCATGATGGCGGGAGGCGACTAAATGTGAGTCTCAAAGAGCAACAATGAATAGATGCCCCAAAAAGTACAGCAATTATGAAAATTTTAACAAATTGAATAATTAACTACATGAATAGTCAAATATAATGGTCAGATGGAGAGTACATCCAGAAGACGTCTTTAACGTTCGTTCATACCCCGAGGGTAGCAGGTTTGGAGATTGGTAATCCAGTATCTTTCTCTGGAACGACGTTTCGTTTCAGGTAGAACAGTGATCAATGGCGACCACCTGCATATCCTTCCAACTGTGACTAGGTAAATTGAAATGCCTTGCCACAGGAAAGTCTAGTCTGTTTTGCTTGATGGAGCAACGGTGATTGTTGATTCTGATGTTGAGCTTTGTGCTGGTTTCTCCAACATACTGCATTTTGCATTTTTTGCAGGAGAGGAGATATACAACATTGGCTGATGTGCATGTCAGTGTTTGTAAAATGTGACAAACACGGTTGTTTATTACACATTTAAACGTGTCTGTGGACTCAGTGTATGGGCACAATTTGCACGTTTTTTTGCTGCATGTGTTGAAGAAGCCTGTTGTAACAACAGAGGCAGATGAATGTAATTTGCTGCTCACCACCAGATCTCTTACATATTTTGGTCTACGATAGGCCAATAACGGTGGTTCTGGAAAGATCCGTTTGAGTGCAGCTGACGACTCAATGATGCGCCAATGATTATGTAAAATGGAAGAAATAGACGGCAAGTTAGGATGGAACGTGACAACACAAGGGACCCTTTGTGTCGGAGTTCTGACTTTGTATTCTAGAAGGCTGGCTCTGTCAAGTACCCTGACTTTGTCTAGTTCCCGATCTATCAAAGTAGATTTATATCCTCTAGCAAGAAGGTGTGATTTAAGTTCTGAGCATCGACGTTCGAAGACTGTATCATCGGACACTATCCGTCGGATACGTAGAGCTTGGGAATAGGGAATGCTCTTCGTGGTGTGTGAGGGATGACAGCTGGACGGGCGGAGATACTGGTGCGTGTCAGTTGGTTTGGAATAGAGGTCTGTGTTTATTTTTCCGTCAAGTAAGGTTGAACTGGTGTCTAGAAATGTGTTAGTTTCCGTGGAGACCTCTGCAGTGAATTTGATTGTTGGATGGAACGTGTTTGCGTGATCTATAAATTCATCGAGTGATGTCCGGTTCGAAGTCCATTTGATTTCAATATCATCGATGAATCTGAGCCAGCTGAATGGCTTAATTGAAGCAGATGCTAAAAGTTGGGATTCAAGATGTCCCATGAATACATTAGCATATGAAGGAGCCATCTTAGTGCCCATAGCTGTACCACTGACCTGCAAGTAGTTTTCATTGTTAAACTGGAAGTTGTTGAGTGTGAAGACAAGTGTAAGTAATTCTACTAGACTATCAGTCGATGGGTGCTTATACCCACGGCGTTCCCATGCCTCCCGACAGGCATTAATGCCGTCCGCATGAGGGATGTTTGTGTAAAGAGAGACGACGTCCATTGTAACTAGCAGAGTACCTTCTGGTATGTTGCTGGATGGTGTTTTATTAGGATAATCGGTGGTGTCTTTTATGTAAGATGGTAGATTTTCAACAATTGGTCGAAGATGGAAATCGACGAATTTAGAAATTTTCTCCGTCGGATGGCTTATAGAGTTGATAATAGGTCTACCCGGGTTTCCAGGTTTATGGATCTTAGGAAGGAGATAGAATTTCCCTGATAGAGCATTTACGGGACGCAGGAAACTAGCGGTATCTGCGTCTATATCCCCCTTGTTGAGTATTCTATCGATGGCCTCATTGATTAGTTTGGCGTATTCTTGCGTCGGGTCCCTATCAAGTTTGCGATAGAACGTCTCGTTGGTAAGCTGACGGTTAGCCTCATTGATGTAGTCACCCCTGTTCATAATAACCACTGCAGAACCCTTATCTGCTGGCTTGATAACAATCTCCGCATTATGCTTGAGTGCTATGAGTGCCTGGCGACAGGTTGTCCTTAATTTGTTGAGTGCGATTGGAGTGTGTGGGTATTTCCTTTTTTACTGCATTAATGTACGCTTCAAGAGCGGGTATTCTACTGGGTGGGGGGTTCCATGTACTTTTTTTCTTGAATGGATTAACCGGATGTACAACTGCAGGTGCTATTGATAGAGTATCCTCAACATCATCTGGGTCGTCGTCGCTTGCAAAGTGCACGCGCAGCCGGAGTAACCTATAGAATTTGTCCATGTCTTCAAAAAGTTCAGAATTGTTCATTTCTTTAGGGATTGGGCAAAAATTGAGGCCTTTGGACAAGAGGGCACTTTCTGATACTGTGAGAGGATGGTTAGATAGGTAGAAGACTGTATTGTTAGTAGCTACAGACCTGGATATGGTCTTTCTACGTCGTAGTCTTCTGTTTATATATATATATATATATAAATATAATTAAAAATATATAATGTCCTTGTGATGGATATACATAGTAATAATAATAAAAAACACAAACCAGAAATTCACACTAGCGCTTTCAACATGCTTTGAGAGCAAGCTCTTCAGGTGTAATGAAAGGATTTATTTGTGACGTCATCACTGTGTGTCATGGTTACGTCAAAACAACATAGATTGATGACGTCATAAAAGACAATGAACAAAATATACATAAATACAAAATTGATGACGTCAAAATAAAAAGATACACAATTAGAAATTATGTAATGGAAAACAACTGCTTTTGCAGTAACATTGATTTGGAATTACAAAGAACTACATGAATTAAGACTTGGTTTTAATAGATTAATAAACATATTTTCTTTTGATTCTCTTTCTATAGCATCTGAGCAAGACATTTGGTATATAGGTAAAACATAAAACTCACTTTTAGAACATTGGTACATATGTTTACTAACTGTTACAAATCTTAGATTGTCTGTTCTTATTTGCTGTCTATGTACTGTCATACATTTTCTAATTTCGTTGCCCTTCTGGCCAATGTAAAATTCTGAAAATTTTTTGCAAATCATAGCATAGATAATATTTTTAGATATACAATTCATATTTGCTTTGATTTGAAATTTAAATCCATTTTTGAACATAAAATTGGAACATTCTATGATACTTTCACATGTACCACATCTAGGTCTACCACATTTAGATATACATGCAATTTGCTGTTCAGAATCAAACTTTGAACGGCATAATAAACGTTTCAAATTTCTTGGTTGTCGCACAGTGATGACGTCACAAATAAATCCTTTCATTACACCTGAAGAGCTTGCTCTCAAAGCATGTTGAAAGCGCTAGTGTGAATTTCTGGTTTGTGTTTTTTTTTATTATTATTACTATGTATATCCATCACAAGGACATTATATATTTTTAATTACTTATTTACTTGTGACACGGACAAACCAGAAGAAAGGATATGGAAAACATATTGAAGGACATAGCAAGTAAGTTGTCGAAAATTACTTATACACTAAAGGACATTTCTGACCAACTTAGAAATGTAACCAATATTGATGTTACTAGTATCAATGACATCATTACTGATGTCCAAGATGAAATAGAGACACTTTCGAGCAGTAGTATGTCTAATACTCCACACAGGAATTCGACTTTTACTCCAGACAACACTTCAAACGTCTTGGAAACAAGAAGAGTCAAGAAATCCATGATTGCAGATTGGAAAAAGTCACTGAACGAAAGAAAACAATCATACTGGAATTACATCAAACTAATCAACACCGTTGTATTCTATGAAACATGGCTTGGTAAAGAGGAACCTGTGCTTCCACGAAAATTTAGGATAAAAGAAATCCCGAGAGGACCAATTAAATGAAGACAAGAAAATCAGGACAGAGACAGCAATACTACGCTTTGAAGCGGAAATCAAAATTATGAAGAACAAAACATGGCGACAAGAATGCAAATACTTGAAGATAGATACATACATGGCTGACGTTATAAAGAAGAAATCTTCTTCAGTTGAGATTGAAAAATTACTAACTGAGCAGTGGATAATGGAAGTAGAGAAGGAAGCAGAGCACTCACAACATATATGGCTACCAAAGCGCCAGTGGTTGCTGAACTATGCCAACACATACGGCACAGAGAATACAAAACCATCACTACAACGTACAAGAAAGTCTTCAGTAAAGCAAACAAAAAACAAAGCACATGAGGACCGGGTCACATCGCCTACAAACAACGACACACCGAAACCCCTGTACACAGAAGTAGTGAAAACATGGTCACCGTCATTAGGTACAACGCCTGTGAAGTCTACTTATCCACATCAAGCAAGAAGATATCAACCTGAAAATAAGGTCAATGCTACAAAAAATAAGATATCACCAAGCAACATCAGACTACCATTTAAAGATCACACCACTACTTTTTTAGCGACCAGTCAACAAAGAAGTCTTTTTTAGAACAACGCCAGCTCAAAAACAAAGGCGGGGGAAGAAATGTATTAAAGGTAAAAACATTGATGTAAAACATTTAGGAAATTCCAATGTTTTACCTAAAGTAATAAATGTATCAAGCAAAATTTTAAATAATGATGAAATTGATATTTTAAAGAAAGGGTTGAAATGTTGTCCAACATCTAATTCAAATAGTAAAGAATTAAAATATGATATTGCGCAATTTTGTAGAAAATTGCGTTTAAGTGAAAGATTTTTTTCAGATAATGATGATTGTAAAAATGATGCTGAACCGTTAGTTCGTAACAAGTCTAATTGGAACCTACCAAAAAGTGGCGATATTTGTTTGGAAGATGTTTCAAATCTAAAATGTACCCGCTTACGAATCCGAGAAGTAGTAGTAATATTTCATTTAAACAAAGAAAGGCGATTGAATCGTTATCTAATGATAGATCGATTGTTATCAAAGAGGCAGACAAAGGCAGTATGGTGGTGGTTATGGATAGTAGTTATTATTGTAAAAAAATGTCTGAAATGGTGTCAGATGAAGAATTTTATAATACCATAAATGAAGGTGCCGATGACGAAACACGTAAAATGATTGATAAATTAGTTAGTGAACAAGATAAGGACCTGTTTAATAAGAAAAGAATTATCTTACAATTTTTACAAATTATCCTAGTTTTCTGTATGGTTTACCAAAAGTACACAAGAGTTCTGTTATAAATGAGGCTATTAAGGTAGACCGACCCTTCGGGTTTCCTCTGATAGATCTCCTTAATTTTATTTTTATTTCAATGTTAATTATGCTCTTATCACAAAAAGCACATAAAAAACATATGTCACCACGTTCGTTTTACTACCAGGGCCACATAAAGATACGTATTAATTAATAGCTGAACCATATTCTTAAAGGATTTTGGTAGATTTTATCTTTCCCCGATAATATTCACCTCAAGCATAAAATGAAGTTTATATCCTATTTATATCATCAGTATGAGCAATATCATTCATAATTATCAAAAAAAGAGAAGATTCTTTGGGTGGTTAACAAATATGGCTATTTTTATACGAAAAACCTGTTATTTTAGTGAAAAATTGATTTAAAAAAATACACGTTTATTTTTTTCCTGAAAAAATGAACAGAAAAATGACCCCCTTTTTTTTGCTTAATTAAAAATTTCATATGTATGCACTGCATTAAGAAGAAAAAAAAAATAACACCTCACCATTTTACTTTTCACACTATGGCCGTTTACTTTGCTGGTACCCCAAAACTTTTGCTTCAAGTATGGCTCAGATTACCAAATTAGAGCAGTTATTTTGGAATCTGAGATTGATGAATTTTTTTGTTAAATCTTTACCATTTTCTTTCATAAATTATATTGTAGTTTATGTTACTGGTGCTTTCTTTTTTTCTAAAAGAATTTTATTTTTGTTTGATTTCCCAAACGCAATTAACATTTTCCGGATATTTTCCTCTTTTCCGGATGAAAATTAGAACATTACACTAACGGTCCTTCAGACGCTTGCTTCAAATACGCAATGTCAAACGAAGCGTATCGGTGATACAGAATGCCAGAACATGCATAATATGAGCTTCATTTGCAGCGCTAAACAATGTTGTTCGAGTGTCGAGTGTCGAGCGTTCCAATCTATGCGATAATGTAATTTGAATGAAGGCAAAGTCTTAGAAGAGCGCAGCTATGACACTTATCACTCACCGTAACATGTATATACTACCACATTTTCAGATTTTAGACTTATTTTTTTTTTTTTTGGGGGGGGGGGGGGGGGGGGGGGGGGGTGTTAATATAAAAGAATGACACACAAAAAATATAATAGGTGATTATAGCCCCCTTTTTAAAAAATCTAAATCTAAACATGTAAACACATTGTGACATAAACTATGTATTACATCTAAACATCTATACATGAAAGTATATATGAAAATTCCTTAGACAGTATGTCTACAGAAAATTGAAATCCCATAGCCCAAGTCATTTTTCCATAGACCCATTTTGTAAACATATTGTTGAAAAGTAGCATTACTGTCACGCAAACGCTTGCATCATCCAGTAATAACACGCTATTATGGGTTAAAAAAACTCTATTTTAAGTTCTGATTTCATATCATCATTTGTCAGAAAATATTGGAATGTTGTTTACATGAATTGTAATGTATGTCAGGACTCAAACTTTTCATAGCCATTGGGGCCAACACTAAGAAATTTTACATAGACCGACCAGGTTTTCTATAGCCTCTGGCCATCGGACCACCTTTACTTTTGAACACTGTGACAGAATTGTTTATTGTTTGTCCTGATGTGAATTTCATTGTCTTTACTTTGCATTGTTGGATTCCAAATGATCGTGCACTTAATAATGGCATCAGTATTCTACTGCCATATTTCTTTGCTACTAACAGCGTAAAAGGACAGACGATACAACAATATTTTCATGATATATATAACAGGAAAGCGAATTTAGTGCCTCCACAAGGGGTTGAACCCGCGACCCTCTGCTTACTGCTCCGTCGCTCTACCGACTGACTTAATGGGAATTCCCCCACCTGAAATCACTATGTACCCTATTTACAATTAAAACCTGCCTCACTATTCCTCACTTTTCAAACGTGTTCGCCCCGAACACACATTAACCCAGGTTTTATCCCCAACGAAGCCTCTCATTTTCATATAGCTTGCACTTGGAGTGGTCAACCGATGTAACAGAAAAGCAAGTAGTGTGCCTCCACCGTCATCGAACCGCGACCCCAGGCTTTACTCACCGGGTTCAATCGTACTGACCGGGCGCCGGTGCTTACACCTGGGCATCGATGAATTTTACACCCGGGCAACGATAATTTCTATAGAAAATGAACGCCGAAGACGGGATCGGAAGAACGGTTGGGATATTTTTTCTCTTTTTTTGAAGTGATAATGATGTCCTTCAAGGAAAATAACCCGACCACGGAACAAAATGATAAATTGGCTATAACTTGCAAGGATAACTGACAGGAAAAACACCTCTCATTTCTTGCTAATTCGCCCACATTGTAGGCGGGTATGACCAAATTATGCCGCAATCCACGAATTATGCAACATATACAGCAAAATCCGCGATCGAAATGACTGTATATTTCACAGTTTATCGGAATTATATATTTTGACATTGTCAAGTCTTATTGGATTGATTGGTAATAGTTAAATAGGAAAATTAAACGTTTCCGTATTTTACACCTGTGGCAACGAAGACGCTCTTGAGCTTTACACCCGGGCGCCGCAATTTGCTGACATGGTAGTGATGTAGAAATTACCAGAGTTGGTCTTTTGATTGTTTTTGTTTATGTATTTTTTGCATTTATGCAACTCGTTACAATTCATTCACGGACATGCCTCTTTAAAGGGTCCGAATTTGTGCTTGTACCCGTTTTTGTTATGATCTATTTATAAAACTGCTCGAACCTGGTAGAGAGCTCCCCATGGAGTGAAATCTCCAGCCTAGACCGATCACAAGAAACGTGTTTTATAGGCCTACAGTTAATTAAATACAATATTTTTAATATATCCAGAATATGAGTAACAAGAAATATCTTTAAACAAGAAATATCTTTAAAAAAGATAAACGGCATAGTTTTAATGCTGGTGAGCTTGTGCGAAAAATATGAGGAAAGGCTGGACGATATTGAACGGAGACTACAACAAGTAGAAACGTCTGCTAAGGATACTATCAAGGACGAAATGAAGCATACAAAGGATGAGATTGTCCAAGACCTCAAAAGCAACATCTTTGACCTTGTAGACGAACGAACCAAGGAGCTACAAGACCGGAAATTGAAAGAACTAAATATCATTCTATTCCACGTTCCGGAGAGCACTACACCAGGCAGTAAAGAAATAAAGGCGAATGATACGAGTGCATTCTCTGACCTCTGCAAGGCCTTATGTGACAGCATCCCTGAAACTGCGGCAAGTTATAGGATTGGGAGATATAACAAAGACTCCATTAGACCCCTAGTGTTCGTATTGAAGAACAAACAAGATCGTAAGCAGCTCTTGGAGAATGCTCGATACATTAAGGAGAAGGTGCCTGACCGACTCAAGAAAGTAATTTTGACAAAAGACCTTACAAAACTACAGAGAGAGGAGAGGAAGACTAAATATGTAGCCAAAACAAAACATGCGACTAATAACCAAAACCAGGAGAACACCCCAAGCTGTATCTCGTAGGAGCGACCTGCTGTTTGGGGATCGCCCCACCACAGGTCCCCCTGTCAAGCCATCAGATATTACACCGCAGGACAAGGCACTAAGGATAAATACCACAGCAAACAAATGACAACATATACGACAAATTTTATAAGTCCTATTAAGAGCCAATCGCCCAGAATAATGACGGTCAAAGCAGACGTGTATAACAACACTACGCTTCACTCTTTCCATACATTGCTAGACCAGAGCAATGAAGATACCATGGCCTACGCCATCGACTCCGATGATGACCAATGTAACGGGACGTTCGTTGAAAATAATTCATCTAGATAGGACTCTAGTTTTAATATTTTTAATTCAACAGCCAAAAGTGATGAAGTTGGGAGTAATAACAAAATATCAGTTGCCTATACAAACTGTGATGTATTAACACCTACAAAGAAAGTTGAACTAGAAGAATTCATAGACAGAAACAACCCTGATGTTATATGTCTAACAGAAGTCCTACCAAAGATACCTTCCTACCAGTACGACGACCGAATATATCAACTGGACAATTACCATCTAATTAGGGCAAAAAATATGAGGAGAGGGTCAATTATATTTACAAAAAATGAAATCAATGCTGAGTATGTCGAAATTGATCCTCTTGCCGACCAAGTAGCCTGCAAAATAAGTCTCAAAAACCGTGACCAACTACTAATATGTAATATTTATAGGAGCCCACACAATTCCGAGCCTGATAACAATAGGATAGTAGAGATGTTGGAGAAGATAGAACAATCCAACTTTTCACATGTTCTCATTGTCGGAGACCTAAATTAAAAAGAAATTGACTGGAAAACAGGAACGACTAATGTTGGACATATACACCCTGCACATAAATTCCTATCGAAGATCAAAGACTGCTATTTCACCCAACATGTACTACAACCAACACGCCACAGAGAAGGACAGAATAGCAATGTACTGGATCTCATCATAACCAATGAGGAGGGAATGATTGAAAATTTAATCTTTAACCCTAGTCTTGGACTCAGCGACGATGTTGTATTATCTTTCGACTTTATCGCCTACACAGAAACAATCCAAAATGATACAAACTCTCCTAGACTTAATTTCTTCAAAGGTGATTATATAGCTATCTCCAACAACCTAAAGAACATTGATATTGCCGAAATTGAGAACTCGCCCAATATTACAGAAGCCTGGGAGATCTTCGATAATTGGCTGAAAAGATCAAAACAAACCCGAAGTTATTCTGAAAGTACGTCCGCTCAAAAACAAAAACGGCCTCCACTATTGCCAACATCGAAAAGCCTACTGGAGACCTAACAACAACACCAGAGGAAATAGCTAATACAATGAACAATTATTTTGCCAGTGTATTTGTCACCAATGCCCCTATGAATGCCACTCCAACCCTTACGGAGAGGACATACAACAGACCATTAGAAGACATAACAATAACAGAAGAAAATGTTCTCAAGGCCATCTCAAAAGTAAATCCCAAAAAATCACCGGGACCTGACAATATACATCCGATGCTGATGGTGAAGACTGCCCAAGAAACCAAACACTTCCTTACCCCCATCTTCAATAAGTCAATCCAAGAAGGGAAACTCCCGAATGATTGGAAAAAAGCAAATGTTTGCCTAATATTTAAAAAAGGCTCGAGGAAGGATCCTTCCAACTACAGACCTATAAGTTTAACTTCCGTCCCTTGTAAGATCCTCCAGCGAATAGTCAGGGACGAGATAGTCAAACACATTGATGAAAATAACCTCTTCTCCAAAGAACAGCACGGCTTTCGTCTGGGCCGCTCATGTGCTACCCAACTCCTTGAATCTATTGAAGATTGGATCTCGGCTATGGATGAGGGATGTAATACCGACGTAGACTTCAGCAAAGCTTTTGACAAGGTATCCCACAGCCTCTTGCTATACAAGATTGAGAGATATGGTATCAAAGGAAATGCCCTCAATTGGATTAGGGACTTCCTAACAGGAATGGAACAGAGAGTCATAATACACGGACATTGCTCAAATAGTCTACCAGTAACAAGTGGGGTCCCCCAGGGAAGTGTCCTTGGACCCATTCTCTTCCTCATTTATGTAAATGACATTCCAGAAATTTTAACCTGCCTAGTAAAACTATTTGCAGATGATACCAAGATCTACCTGAAAAACAACACTCAAGAAAAAAGACAGGAACTCCAAAACAACATAGACAAAATTGTGCATTGGACAGACAACTGGATGATGAAACTTAATTTTGATAAGTGTAAACATATGGAAATAGGCAACAATCCAAAAACATCAATATATAGAATCAAAAACACCAATGAGGAAGTCCATATCCAAAAAGTCCAATACGAAACAGACCTTGGAGTAAAAATAGACGATAAACTAAGCTTTTCAGGACAATCCAACTCATCAGCAGCAAAGGCTAACCAGATAATGGGAGTAATTTTCAGGACCTTCACTCACATGGACCTAGTAATATTTACCACACTATATAAAACATTGGTGAGACCTCACCTGGAGTATGCGACTTCTGTTGGTCTCCATTCTTCCAAAAGG
The DNA here is from genome assembly GCF_902652985.1 of Pecten maximus. Lineage (NCBI taxonomy): Eukaryota > Metazoa > Mollusca > Bivalvia > Pectinida > Pectinidae > Pecten > Pecten maximus. The sequence goes on along the minus strand of NC_047032.1, from coordinate 2,951,530 downwards.
ATAAAAATACGCTAGAAAATGTTCAAAGAAGGGCTACAAAACGGGTACCAGCCCTTAAGGATCTACATTATGAGCGTCGTCTGAGGACATTAGGATTACCTACGCTGGAGTACAGGCGCAAACGTTCTGACCTGATTCAACTCTATACAATTATAAATACTATTGATCATATAGATTCAAGCAGAATGTTTTGTCAACGCAATTACACAGCTACATGTACCAGAGGTAATGTCAACAAACTGTTCAAAAAGCAGTTCCGCCTTAATACAAGCAAAAACACATTTTCAAACCGTGTTGTCAACCTTTGGAACGGACTACCAGATGATGTGGTGACCGCAAGAACTGTCAATAGCTTCAAGACCAAGCTCAATAGTCATTGGAAGAATAGCAATGATAAGTTCTCCTAAATGGAAACAGTAGTGTTATCCCAGTATCCCATTTTTGGCTGCCTGTACTGTGCATCTTGGTTACCCTAAGAACATTCTATAGATCTAGTAGCCAAGTGCAGCCTATAGTACAAGCACAAGTACAGTGTTTTTTTGTTTTTAAACAAAATCGTTGTGTAAATAAACTAATTATTGATTCCTTGTCCCAGTTGTGTGGGGATTGCTCCGCCACTTGACAAATAATCAGAAATCAACTATCAATTTAACATTCACAAGTCAACAAACGTTAATGTGTATGTATATCACTTACACTATGAGACACCCTCTATGTATATGTACCTATTAATAATGTCAAATTATTGATCTTTTAAATGTAAATAACATTTAGTAAACCGTGCGCGCGCAACCGGGACTCAAAGTCGGTGTAGGGGGAAAAAAGTTCCCAATCTCAACGCCAACATGATATTTAGAAAAAACAATTGATGCCTCTATACAAGTTGGAAAACTTACTTCGAGGCCCTTATACCAGCGAATTACCAGCGAAAAGAGGCAGACAAAGGCAGTATGGTGGTGGTTATGGATAGTAGTTATTATTGTAAAAAAATGTCTGAAATGGTGTCAGATGAAGAATTTTATAATACCATAAATGAAGGTGCCGATGACGAAACACGTAAAATGATTGATAAATTAGTTAGTGAACAAGATAAGGACCTGTTTAAACAAGAAAAGGATTATCTTACAATTTTTACAAATTATCCTAGTTTTCTGTATGGTTTACCAAAAGTACACAAGAGTTCTGTTATAAATGAGGCTATTAAAGATCAAAATAATGAATATATTTCTTTGTTAAGCCCCAATGATCTTAAAGTTAGACCCAATGTTGGAGGACAACAAAGCGCAACACAACGCTTGAGTCTTTTTTTGGATATGATTTTAAAACCATTATGCTCGTCTGTAAAAAGGTTCATTAAGGACGATTATGATTTTCTTTCACATTTACCAAGGACAGTTAAACCTGGTTCTAAGCTTGTCTCCTTTGATGTAGTAAGCTTGTATACCAATATACCCCATGATTTGGGAATTGAGGCAATTAAGTATTGGCTTAGAAAATATCCAGACAAAGTTGACACTAGATTTTCAGAAAAAATCATTATTGAATCTCTCAAAATTGTATTCGAAAGAAACATATTTTATTTTGATGCAAAGTATTATCAGCAAATAAACGAAATAAAAAAAAAGAACTATGCCAACACATACGGCACAGAGAATACAAAACCATCACTACAACGTACAAGAAAGTCTTCAGTAAAGCAAACAAAAAACAAAGCACATGAGGACCGGGTCACATCGCCTACAAACAACGACACACCGAAACCCCTGTACACAGAAGTAGTGAAAACATGGTCACCGTCATTAGGTACAACACCTGTGAAGTCTACTTATCCACATCAAGCAAGAAGATATCAACCTGAAAATATGGTCAATGCTACAAAAAATAAGATATCACCAAGCAACATCAGACTACCATTTAAAGATCACAACACTACTTTTATCGGCCAGTCAACAAAGAAGTCTTTTTTTAGAACAACGCCAGCTCAAAAACAAAGGCGGGGGAAGAAATGCCAACTGAAAGAGTTTCATGCTGGAATTCAAGTTTTCCCGCCATTCCCGGCTGTTGGCTTGTTAAGAGCTGTGCCATTTTATTCCGCGTAAGAAAATAGTGCGTAAGATAATAAACAACTACACAAAATAATCAATGTAATATAAATACTTAATGTTAATTGATATTATTAAAATGGAAAATATAAACTGGAAAAATCTCGTACATCATGATCTTTAAAGCTCTCCCTGTCTTATGTTTGTCTACCGAGACGTAACATTCATCATGATCAGGTTCCAAGGGTCTGGCTTTTACCTACATCACCACCTTTTCTTAGGGTCATTGTTCGGTTGAATCACTTCGGTTATGGTATCTTGTACGATTACGTCAGGTTCCTCGTATATATTGGGTGTTTCCTCATTCGAGGCTCTTGGAGACTTGTTTCTGGCAGCTCAAAGCCTCGTGAGAGTTTAACATTAAATATGGTGGTACTTTGGGGTTTTAAGACATTTTTTAGAGGCCCTCAGGACAGACGAAACATGTGTGTCGGACTGCTACCAAGTTTTTGCCCAGGGTTCGACTGCCGCTTTCGCTTGCAGATTCCAAATACAAATGAATTTTCAAGTAATAGACAATATTAAGTAAACTGGTGAGAAGGAAAATAGACTCGTCATATAAAGTTCAAAAATTTATTAACATGTGTAAAAATAACAAAGTACCAAAATAATACCCGTGAGACACAGTGAGGAGTTTACAGTTATATACGTCTAGCCTAAAACATATGCCAACCATCGTTTAATCACAACTAACCATATAAATGAAATAAATGTAGTTTACCCCGAGTCTCAAGCACGTGGCATGTCCGGTCAGAATACAACATTTGCTAACCACCCGTCTTTTCTCCCGTATCTACTAACGAGGTTTCCAACAACCATCCCTCGCCTTACCGGTACAGAAACAGCCCGAGCTAATATTCTCTAGCCACTCCGCGAGTGCTCTCCAAATGGAATAATTCCTTCAAGCAACAACCTGACTTCCGACATGACACCGACACACGAGACTCAAATTAAACAAAGTTCTATACATCAAAAATACATCAAAATACTACACGTGAAAATAAAAAATACATGTACGATAGTGGCAAATAATATCCAGCAGACAAATTAATATGAGATTTAGGAAAGAATGGGCGACGGTTATCTAATTAATTTCACAGATTAAAAGTCAACACCACTCACCCTGCTGACACCCGGACGAAAAGTGATTGACCCCACAGCAGCACGGGTATCTTACGTAACCGGATGTTACAATTCCGGAATGAGTCCAAAAATAAACGAGCGGAACGCAATTGCGTTACATTCCCCCCAACCACCTGAATAGGCTACGACCCGTAGCCGGTAACAGTCAAAGGGGAGATAATTTACAAACAGCCAAAGGGGAGATAATCTAGGTGAAAAAACTGGACATCAGTTGCCACATCAACATGTTACCTATTTACTGCTTACCAGAAAAAAAATTAAGTTCACAAGAGAAGAAGTTCCTCACTGGCCCACGATACATTTCATTTTTCACAAAAATTCACCAGGTAACAACTGGTACAACATATTGAAAAAAAATGGACGGACTCCCTGCAATCAGGTTTTACAATCACACAATTTTAGTTATATCAACACATATACATTTGTATCATTTAAATTAGATTCTTATGCATTGTAGTTAACACAATATCAATTCATGATCAATAATTATACCTATATTTCCTTGGTATTGTCAATCTACAAGGACAAAGTTAGTTTTACAGGCAATTAGTTCAGGGGTGATCATAGCACCCTAAGCCATGATCATCAGAAATTATATACAAAATGACAAACTTTCCATAAAATGTCTATTCAGAGAATGTTAAATTTTAAAGGTTCAACTACTTCTTATACAGAGTGTTTCTTTCTTTCAAGCTCCTAGGAATAATCTAGTTCAAGGTGTCATTTCGGATTACACAATTCTGTATTATGGACATACTCAACATCCTTGTATGTTTTCACATAAATTTTCCTCCAAATTATGATTTTACATCCAATGTGCTCGCCCATTATAGTTGCCAGTTTACATGATTCAGCATTTCTTATGCCTAATATAAAACATGCTCGCCCATTATATTTGCCAGTTTACATGATTCAGCACCTCTTATGCCTAATATAAAACAATATTTTTTTTCCTGGCAGCATTTCTTAGGCCCAGTATAAAACAATGCATAAATGTGCTTAGCATTGATAGTTAAGCCTCAAGCACTCTGAGCATGGAATATTTAGACCTTGAGCATTTCTATACAATATCTGGATCTCAAGCATATTGAGCTAAGTATAAACAAAGTATATGTTTAGCATTTAAGCCTTGAGCATTGACATTTGACTTTCAGCATTTTGAGATTCAATGTTTGGGCCTTGAGCATTTTGAGCATTGCATATTTGACCCTTGAGCATTTTGATTCACTCCTGAGCACATACTGACATAGTTATAAGTATTTCAAATTCCAAAAATGAACATTGACATTTTCTTTTCTTTTCTATTTTCAAGCCTGTTCTTCAATAGGGATATAGTAACCATATAACATCTAGTCACATATAAAAATAATAAGTTACACATTACATCAACAAATTGCACATGTTACTTTCCACTGTGCAACCAAACTTAACACAATAAAAAACCCTAGACTTTCACAGTTGATGCTTGGTTATACTCAATAATATGTAGACAAGTGCCTTATTTCATTAGCGGAGATCAAATTCTAGGTATAACTGGTAACTTCTTTATCTTACAGGAACCCTGCGGCCAAATATCAATTTTAGGAGAACTAGGGGTTCCTTATAGAACATTTAATGACATTAAATTTAACTGGAGAGAAACCTCAAGGATGTAATTTATTTATAAATTTCGCACATGTAGAGTAAGCACATTTGTCATGGGTCCAGCAACAACTGTTAGTTTGCAGGGATTTAACTGTTTTCACCTCCATAACTAAATATTACACCAAAAAAATAACATTACACACTACAATACAAACATAAAAACCCAAAAATGAAAAAAAACATGGACTTTTGTCCGGTGTCAGAACTTAACCCCCACCCTGACTAAATTTGGGGAAGCCACTCCCATTATATATAATTAACCACTATATAGACATTCTAAAACAATCTTAACTTCCTCCTTGAACTAAACATCTTTTTTTTTTTTTTTTTTTAGGGTTCATAAACAATGTACACAATATATATCTTTAAATACACCTAATTAAAACTAATTAAAAACGAATGCATGGCACATTCTAGCTACACAGCCAATACACGTCACTTATCCATTGTCCACATAAAGGCATTCCTTAAATCCTTCATCGGGTCATTCCTGAACTAATAATGAAACATGTCTCCCTGATTAGCTTTTCTTGATCGATCCACTCCAGGTGACATCATTTTTTTTTTTTTTTTTCGGTTCAAAATAATTTTATTTATCAAAAGCAGGCATGGAATAAAGTATACATTTGTGTCCTCACGCAGGAGAAGATTCATTCGACACACATCTCTCTATTTTCCTTTTTTGTTTATTTACTGCTTACTTGTAAATATAGATGACAAATTTTACATACGTGTACCTCTCAGCTGTAGTTAGAACCAGACAGTATATGTGGTTGATGAGGTTGCCTCACCTAACCGTATTGCTTTCATCTTCCTGTAGTGACAGGTAATTACGCTAAAGTGACAAATATTTGTATGACAATAATTTATGTAACCACACATACATACCATACATGTACATACATACATACATATATACATACATACATACAGTTCATGATAGTTTGATGGTTCAATCATGATCACCAGCTGTGAGCCAGTCGTGTTATGGTCTAGCGTGGAAATCCACACTTACCATGACTGACTCACAACTTGTAATAGTACTTGATTGACCCATATAACACATACATACACAATACATGCATACATACATACATCATACAAATGTACCTACATAAGTATACAATAAACATACGTGTTGAGTATATTCACCAAATATATCACAACTTTCAATCTCCTTTACTTTCGACACCGCTCTAATTTTCACACCAATATATTTTCCTTACACCCTAATTACATTCACTCGCATGCATCATCTTATATTATTCATTCGCATGCATCATATTATTTTCTATATTCTATACTAAATATTTTCTATATTCTATACTAAATATCTTGCCCGATCAGAGTTGACGCAGTAGCAGACTATACCCACCCAACCTATCTATAACCATGCAGTCGCCCATACCCTGTGTTGGTCATATGAACTCTAGCCACAAGGACCAGAGCTCCTGCAACGGTTACACTAACCTATGTGCCAAAGAAAACCCACCCGAACAATTTAGGGGAGGGAGTGTCTTGGTTGAGTTTGCCTCTCAGTGTTGGTCATATCAACTCTAGTCACCGAAGGGACAACCCCAAACCGGTGACCTCCCAGCTAAGAAAAAAACCCTTACTGAACACCCCCCCCCCCCCCCCCTGTCATCTCTGATTGAGCCCCAATATCTAGATATCTAAATAATACATTTAGTGATCACTTACACAATACTACAAATAAAGTGACTCCATACACCAACTATTGAAAAATTCCCCCCTCCAGTATCCAGTTTATGTCTACCCCCCACTCCCCCCAAGCTAAATCTTCCTCAACTCCCTGATGGCCACGTGCTGTAACTCATGAAAATACCTTCGCATCCCGGTTGGGTTCAGGTGAACCCCATCGGCCAGCAACCGAGGGGACATGAGGCGCCTCCGGGCGACCCAACTTTGCCCACGGTCCCTGAGCTCTAGGGACATGGCAAAGTTGAGACGCGCCCGGCGCGCCCCATATTCCACCCCAGTCACTGCCCGAAACCGGGTGCGAGGGAATACCCTCATGACCGCAACACGGGCCACCCCCCACCTATCCAACTTATCTAAAACCATTCGCAGTACCCCCATAAACTGCTTCCACCCCTCCCCCCCGTGAATCTAGGTCGTTCCCCCCAATTTGTGGAATAACCACCCCTGGCCGAAATCCCTCCCCAATCATTGTGTCCACTAACCCGACTACGTCCCATATCCTCCCCCCGGACCTGCCATACATCCTTACCTCCACTCCCCTCAATCCCAAATTCTCCCTATAACGCCCACCCCTGTTAGTCTTTATCAACCCCCCCACCCGGTTGACAAAACTATGCCCCACAAGGGCCACCTTGCCTGTTACCTGTCTATCCATGTTTACTTGTACCTACAATAAAAAAGAGAAGAAAAGAATTGCTACAATTCACCTCAATACATTACCATACTCCTCACATCCAGATTACTGAAGTAATACAACTATAATTACTGTCCATGGTACTACTGTCACTAAAGTGTCACTGACACACCTCCTGGGGAAGGGAAGGAATTCCAGGGGTCGACTCCAGTGTCCTCCAGGCCCCTGCCCATGTTGCCTGCCCGTGCGGACAACTTCACTCAACCACCACATGTATTAGAACAACTGTACCTGTTAAATTTTATAACGAAAGTTACTCCGGACATCTTCGGATGGACCTTCCAGTCACACATATATATATAAAGCACTGCGCGGTTGGGGGTTACGGTCAACCAGGGGGCAAAGTTGACTACCCCAATGTCCTGTGTTCACATCCACCACCATACAGCTCAACCCCGGCGGCCGCACAAGGTATTCTGCAAAAGTTTGTATGCAATTCCTATGTGGTTTTGTTTCACATGCACCATCAGTTGATCAAACGCCATGTGCTATCTAAGGTCATGATCATGGTACCTCTGGAAGCTGAGTGTTTATGTCTGGGCAGGTCTACTGCATGCAGTCGTGTTGGAGCTCCATATGATCACAGATGCCTGGGTCCTCTTCCGTGGTTCCCTCCTCCAGGTCAGAGGGGGTGCCAGCAACACAGGATTTTACACGAAAGTAAATAACAAATAATCTATTAGTTATATAATTATGACTTAAAACATTCTCTCACATGATAAATATCCTACACTACAGGAAGCAAAAATTGTAATTAGGTGAGGTCATAGGCCCCAGACCTCATCCAGTCGGGCGGACGCCTCCGACGTCCCCCGGCCCGAGGGACTGGGTATCCCACTGAACTCATTTCCGGTTCGTCCGGATCCAACTCTAAAGGATTATCTGTCCCCAATTCCCTCAGTTCAGTGGGCGACAACCCACCTGGGTCACTCCCTGGAGGTTCCCAAGGTGGGGCCTCGTCCGGCAGACAGAGGGGGTCATAGAAACCCACATTACCATTCCCCCCTTCATCAGGCAATACTCCCTCAGGCTCACCCAGAGGAGGGTCAATTCCCGCCAACTCCGCACTATTATCTCTCTCATAAAAGGGCTTAAGGCGGTTAAAATGGACCACTTGTTGATTCCTGCTACCCGGTTTACAGATGACAAAGTTTATATCAGAAAGTTTTTTTTGATGAGGAAAGGGTCCTGCCAATAATTAATCAATTTAGGGCTTAATCCCCTTTTTCCCCGCGGGGTATGAAGCCAGACTTTCTCACTCTCTCTTCGAATGCAGCCCCATGGACCTTTCTATAATAATTTAATTTTTGTCTACGCTGTTGCTTTTGGACATGGGCTCTCACAATGTCAAAGGCCTGACTACTATTGGTCTGTAATTTTCCCACGAAAATGTTTTGAGGGGCGGGGGTACTAGGTGGAGGTTCAACCATCAGAGTTAGCGGGATGTTTATTTCCCTCCCCAGCATAAGCCTGTTTGGAGTGAAGCCTGTAGTTTCCTGCACACTAGAACGATAGGCCATAGTAACTAAGGGTAACCTTAGATCCCAATCTGTTTGGTCTGTAGCAACATAGGCACGCAACACCCCTATCAGCGTCCGATTGAATCTTTCCACCATTCCATCGCCACTGGGGTGATAGGGAGAGGTTCTGGTTTTTCTCATCCCCAGCACCCTACATATTTCCTGGAATAGTTTGGATTCAAAGTTCGGACCCTGATCAGAATGCAACACTCTGAGCACACCAAACCTACTGAAAAACTTGCTAATAAGTACTTCAGCAACCGTCCTAGCTTCCTGATTAGGCAGGGGGTAGGCCTCTTTCCATTTAGAATAGTAATCCCCTGCTACCAAGATATATCGGTTGTCCCGTTCTGTAAGGGGGAAAGGCCCTAGCAAATCTATCCCCACCCTCTCCATGGGTTCACATGCCCCCCTGTTTACTAGCGGAGCCCTACGTGTCTGAACAGGATTTTTCCCTGCCCCACAAACCCGACAGGACCGGACCCAGCGAGAGACATCCCGACGCATTCCGTTCCAATAAAATTTTTGTAGTAATTTATTCAAGGTTTTTTTTGTTCCAAAATGCCCACCAGTCGGCGCGTCATGCGCGTTTTGTAGGACTTCATACACCCATTGCTGCGGTATTACCAAAAGTGAAGACGACTCATGGGTCCGGGTATTATACCATTTCCGGTACAGAAGGTCATCTTTGAGCTCTAGCTGTTCCCACTGTCCCATGTACAGTTTAACCGGAGAACTCAGACTCTCCAGTCCGACGCCCCCAGGTTTCCCTGTACCCTCTTGCTTTAATTCAATCACTTTACTTAATGTAGGGTCTTCGCTCTGAGCTTGTTTGACCTCTGTCCGTGTCCAGTGACCCTCAAAAACAAGGCTACTACATGTACCTGGCCTTCTACTCAAGGCATCCGCATTGGCGTGTTTGTTACCACTTCTATATTCAATTTTGTACTGGAATGTGTCAAGATACTCTATCCACCGGGCTACCTGTCCCTCTGGCTGTTTAAATGAGGCCAACCATTTTAAAGAGGCATGCTCAGTTCTGATGGTAAATTCCCGCCCATAAAGGTAGTGCCGAAAGTGTTTAACTGCCTTGATAACTGCGAGCAATTCCTTACGGGTTGTACTATATTTACTCTCAGCCGGGGCATGAGTGGTACTGAAATATGCCAAAACTTTTTCTTGACCATTTTGAATTTGGGATAAAACTGCCCCACAGCTATGCTCACTGGCATCAGTGTCTAAAATAAAAGGCTGATCAAAATTTGGGTACGCCAACACTGCCGACTCATGTAGAGCCCGTTTTAGCTTTTCGAAGGACTCCTGACACTCATGACCCCAGCTGAACCTAACATCTTTCTTAGTAAGATTGAACAAGGGGACAGCTACATCAGAGAAATTAGATACAAACTTCCTGTAGTACGAGCACAGTCCTAAGAAACTCCTCACCTCGGTCACACTGGAAGGTACGGGCCAGTCCCTAACTTTTTGAATTTTCTCAGGGTCTGATTTCACCCCCTCGGCACAAACAATGAACCCGAGGTACAATACTTCTGATCTAAAAAATTTGCAATTTCTGCGGTTTCAACTTTAATCCTGCCTGGTTTAAACAGTCCAACACTTGTTGTAACCGTTCCATATGTTGGTCAAAACTACTGGAGTAAACAATAATATCGTCTAGGTAAACAAGGCATATCTTCCAGTGTAAACCAGTGAGGACCCTCTCCATCAAACGCTCGAAGGACGCGGGGGCGTTACAGAGGCCAAAAGGGAGCACGTTAAAGTGATACAATCCGGAGCCTGTTGTAAAAGCGGTTTTTTCCTTCGCGTTTTTGGCAAGCCCTAGCTGCCAATAACCGGACGCCAAGTCTAAGGTAGTAAAGTAGGAGGACCCGTTCAGGGCGTCTAGGCTATCATCTATGCGCGGCAGGGGGTACGCGTCTTTACGAGTGACAAAGTTAAGTTTACGGTTATCAATGCAGAAGCGCATTGATCCGTCTCGTTTCTGCACCAATACTAGTGGGGACGCCCACGGACTATCAGACGGTTCTATAATCCCCTGTGCTAACATTTCTTTAACCTGTCTATCAACCTCCTCTCGTTTGTGTATGGGCAGACGGTACGCCCTTTGTTTAATTGGGAGCGCATCCCCTGTATCTATATCATGGAGGTATCTTTCACAACGACCTAACTTTTTGTCCTCCCTCATAAACACCTCACTGTTGGAACGCAAAAATGTGTCCACCATTTCCTGTTTATCCTCCGCTACCGACGCCTTGGTATCCTCAATCAGTTGCTCCAAAAGAGGATCGGTACCTGGAGTCGCGGTGTCGCCTATACCCGTGACGCTACACGTAACCGGATGGAGTAATCCTAGCACTGTACCCTTTTGTACCACGACAGTTTCCTCACCTGGATTCATTATCCTTACAGGCACCTTTCTATTAGAGTCGCATTTTACTAGAGTTTTTGCTAGAATAAAATCCGGCCACTTCTCATGCCCCTCAGGGAGGTATCTCGGTTCCACAAGCCCCTCAGTAACCCCATAGTTTCCATTACACACTACACCCGTTACCACTACCTCCTGCCCTGACGCTAGCGTGTAATCATTGACGGCGGTGACCTTGCACACCCTAGCTCTAGCGCCGGATGTGGCGACCTGCTGCATTGTACCGAAAGTGACCGTTCTGTCTACAGCGTTAATACTAGCCCTAAACTTGGTAAGGAAGTCCATGCCGAGTAGACCTTCCTCTGATGTCTCCGCGACCAATACAGTATGAGGATAGGCCTCATTCCCTATATTAATAAGTACCCTACAACACCCTGCTATATTTAATCTCTCTCCATTAGCGGTGAGATAAGCTCGCTGAACAGGTTCCAACTTTGGTAGATTGCCTTCAAATACATGTTGAAATGTTTTAATATCTAGCGTGGTAATGTCCGACCCGGTATCTACTAGAAATTTAACCTCGCGTGTTGTACCGCCGACCTCCTGACTCCCGACTCGCGCGCTAAAAAAACATTACCCCTTGCTGGGCCTCCGCGTCCCTCGGCCAAGATGGGACCCTCATCTTGACCTTGTCTAAAGGACACTCCCTCTGCATGTGTCCCGATTCCCTACACCTAAAACATTGGGGCACCCCAAGAGCCTGGCCATAGGTAGGGTAGGGTCCTGACACAGGGGCAGGTGGGTCCCTCCGTGAACCCCTAGGATTTTTACGTAACTGGAGCTCTAATTCCTCCACCTTTTTATCAGCCTAGCTATTTCTAACTCGGGTTCCGTGCTCCCTCCAGCACTAGTATTCTCAGTCAAACTACTTGCCCCCATACTAGCCCGTGCCTTAGTGGCACCATCTAGTTTCTCACAACTCTCCTCATCTAATGTCATACGTACAGCATCTCCCAAACTGGCGGGCTTGTTCCTACGAATCTGTTTCTGTATCTTCAGGGCATCTATGAAATGCTGTATCTCGATCGTCCCCCGGGTGGACGAATCGCTATCAGGGTAGGCTCGAGTGGCCAGCCTCTGTATACTACCTGCTAGCTCTCCCAATGACTCCCCTTTCTTCCTAACTCGGCCCCTCAGCTGAGCCCAATACACACCTGTATCCCTTTCAGGATCAAACCTATCCTTCAGGGTAGTAGTTACCGTTTCATAGTCCTGACGCTCATATGGAGATAAATCAGTGTACACCCTAAGGGCTGACCCTTTAAGTTTCACGACCAAAAATTGACAAGCCTGTTCATCAGTCCAATTATTTATGGCCGTGCAAACCAGTCCCTGTAACTTCCCTGGCCGTTATAAGTCTCTGGGGCAACTATAGGTTTAACTAAAGGTGTGCTATTATTAGTTTGGCGTGGGGATCCCCCTACAGCAATATGGCCAAGACCCCGAGAGGTCCCCCCCCCCCCCCCCCCCCCCCCCCCCCCACTGACGAGTGGCCTCCCCTGGTGACCTGTCGCCCATCCTTTCCTCCCCCCCCCTGCTGTGTCACGCCTCCTCTGTGCCTCCCTGGTAATTTGAGCAATTCGCTCGTTTAGCGCCTCTATCTCCAAATCAAAGTCTGGTATGATATACCCCTCCATTCTCACCAGTTTTTTTTTTAAACCTAAAATTATCCCTGCAAGCTCGATATTAAGAAATAACTTCCGAATTTATGACTTAAAAAAAACTACCGCTCTACTTTACAAAACGGACACCGCAATATCACAAAAATAAACCGGTCCCGCCGGAGGTTCCAATTGTAACGCGCAGCACGTGTACCGCAGGGGTGCCACCCCAGCAGGCACACGACGTTGATTCAACGTCGAAATTTAGTTGATGTTTGGTCGTGACGTCGATAAACGTTGATTCAACGTTGATACAACGTCGATTTCTAAATGTTGAAAATTTGTTGAAATATGACGTTGAAACAACATCGATTTTGTTGCACTTTATCAACATTGATAAAAGTTTACGTTGAGAAAAAGTTGACTCAACGACCAATTTTCAACATAGATGCTAAATCAAATATTCTTTTTATTATGTTATTTTTGTCGATATTTTCACAATTCTGTAATGCTAACCAAAAAAACCCGCAGCCGTTACGCAGCTAAAATGTACTGTAGCCACAAACGTTAAAAAAAACCTCTATAAATTCTATATAAAAATTGTTTTACAATAAACTAAAGAGAAATGATATATGCAATTAGAAGATAAATTACGTAGAACTCATCGTCGATAATTTTCTGACCTTATTTCCCAATTTAAACCTCGATCGTTAACAAAAATAATACGTACTCGTGAACTGACGAGGTTACGACGACGAATCTGTGTTAGCTCCCTTCGTATTGCAAATTATGTCCGCTAGGGGCAACACATCACTTTTTTTAATGAAATTTAATACAAGCAACAAAATTCTCTTATAAATTACAGAAACATACTTTTTAATTTTTCATGAGTCTCTGCATAATTTTAGGAGAATTAAGGGTTACAGAAGAATGCCGTGTTTAATGTTTTGCGCGGTTTTTTCCACTTCCGGTTCTTTGTTAACGGACGAGACTGACCACCGGTCACTTTACACATTTCTTGACTTCAACATATTGATTCGCATACCGCCCTGCTTTCCAATTTCGACACAACATATCTGAATATCAATCATTCAAGGTAAGTAATCATATTTAGTTTAAATATTGAGTTTGCCTTGGACAGAGTTGTACGTGTGTTTGTTTACAAAAAGGGCATGTCGCGATGTTATGACCGAGCAACTGCACAAACTTGAATAAGGACCCTTTTTAATTTCTCGATTCATTTCTTATCTGCATGCAATGTTAATAAGATATCCCGTTAACAATTAATGGCTTAGATTTGCACAAACAGCAGGATAACATCTTCTTAATGTGTTTAATGGATTAAAATGTTTTTGTTTAACCGTCACGTGTGCATGCACACTAACATAACAAAACAATCAAAAGCGTACGATCATAATTTCAATTCATGTTAGCTGTGATCGCGGCTAATATATACCAGTTTTAATATGTAAGCCGTATACTTTGGAAAACTCGAATATGAACTATTAATATAAAGTGAAAAAAGGGTGAATGCACAGGGGCATGTCTAGACAATATACTGTATATCTTATACAAAAAATAGCCAGAAATACTTATACATAAAAATATCGAATGTAGAAAAGAAAATCTATGTATTTTCTGGGTATTTTTTATATAATACTAGACAATCCTCTGTAGTGAATGCAGTACATTATTTGCAAGGTACTATAACTTTGTTAATTTTTGCCTAAATCCATAATTATAATCTATGTAGATGTACACAGCATTCATAATAAGTTACAGATCTATATATATGTGATGCCAAAAATCATTTAAAGCTCTCTGTCCCTTCATTCCTGTGCAAAAAATCTTGTAGAATGGAAAAATTAAATGAAGTCAAGTAATGACATCTTATAATTTTGGATTAATTTATAGAATTAATATAGAACATTAAGACAAACCATTTGATAATATAAGGCTTTTCAACCGAATGCAGGCAGCTGTACATGTATACATATATATATATAACAAATAAAAAAAGTCATATCGCATTAGTTGATCATGATTATTTCACTGAGTAATCGTGCATTTTAATGCGTTCACACTCATTTAAAGGCTTCAGTCACAATATTATAACTTGTAACTTATAAATCATATTATTTGCAACGAAATACTCTCCAGCTACATTCTGTTTCTTCATCAACCTAGATTTCAATATTGGTGAAATGTGCAAATGTAATTTACAGGTACCATATTTCTAATAAGTACTTGATTAAATTTTGATGATATTTTGAGTGCAATAAAATTTAACTTCACTAACTTGACCCCATGTTATTTCATTTACCAGTTTGGTTTGCTAATTGCATCTGAAGAACTGCACTAAATTATATTATTTGCAATTTTATACACATTGATTTGTGTTTTCTGGCTATAGTCTGTTTCAGATATATATATATATATTACTTGTCTGTTCTGTCGTTATTACTACTTGACATATATATATATATTTCACAAACATCCGTGAACTAGCTATATATATATATAGCTAGAGCCTAAAATTTTGTGCTCTATCAAATACATCCTTTTTAAAAAAATCATGTACCTGGGTATTAATTTGAATAGATAGGTAATTATAAGTTAATACCTTTTACACTTTTATTACTTCTTTGGATTTATACATAAATTAATGTAAATATCAATTTTTTACGAAGATTACATTTAAAATTTCATAATGCATTGCATGAGACACACTTAATTATAGCTGGTTTGCTTTACTGTAATGAATGCAATTCAACTTTTCTATCTAACAGTGGGAAGCATGTCCTACCTTCAACGATGGAGGAAATATAATGCAGAAGCCTGTGCCATGGCACAGGACAGTTCAAGTGGGTCTGACAAAAATATAAATCATCCATCATCACCATTACGTATACCAGATGAGTTGGAACATAATTTGACTGATACAGATCCTGGCTCTGGTACAACACTAGACTCTATCTCTTCCGACAATGAAAGTAGTGTTTTTCATTTTGATACAACCTCAGATGAAACTACTAGTAGTGAGATAAATGAACCTTCAAATTCAGCAGAAAGTAATACAATTGAGGAAAAGGACTTTGAGCTTCGAAGAAAACTATCAGAATGGTCTGCTAGAAATGGACAGTCCCGTTCTTCGGTTGATGAACTGTTGGCAATTTTACGTGAGTCTGGGCATCAACTACCAAAAGATTCTAGAACGCTCCTAAGAACACCTCGACATATCGATCATAGTGATCTTTGTGGTGGAAAGTACTTATATTTAGGTATTGAATGTGGAATCCTGAAAGTTATGTCACAATTTCCAAATAATTTCCGGGATAGGGAGGAAATTCTTCTGAACTTCAATATTGATGGCGTACCATTGTTCAAGTCATCAAATGTACAGTTTTGGCCAATACTTTGCAGCATCCAGAAATTTGACCCTTTCATTGTAGCGTTATTTTGTGGAACAAGTAAGCCAAATTCTGTTGAAGACTTCCTCATGGATTTCCTAGCAGAAATACAGAAAATTCAAGGAACTGGTATTCAATTTGGAAACAAGGAGATCCTTGTCAAAGTAAATGCCTTTGTATGTGATGCGCCAGCAAGAGCTTTCCTGAAGTGCATCAAAGGTCATAATGCCTACTTCAGTTGCGAGAGGTGTACAATAAGAGGGCAATGGGATGGGAGAGTTGTCTTCAACTTGAGAAATACAGCAGAATCACCCCGTACTGAAGACGAGTTCAACAGATTTGAATATCGGGACCACCAGTTAAAGGAGACTCCATTGATTGCTGCTGGGTTGTCCTGTATACACTCGTTTGCATTGGACTACATGCATTTAGTGTGTCTTGGAGTTGTAAAGCGTCTTCTCACCTTCTTAAAGCAAGGCCCTAGACAATGCAAATTATCGCAGAGACAGATATCTGAAATATCTGAAAAGATGCTGTCACTGAATGGAAAAATGCCTCAAGAGTTTGCACGTCAACCAAGGTCTCTCTATGAAATGGACAAATGGAAAGCAACAGAATATCGCCAGTTTGTGTTATATACTGGCCCATTGGTATTGCGATCCATTTTGCCTGATGCCCTTTATAGTCATTTTCTGTCCCTTACAGTAGCAATGTCAATCCTTCTGGATTCCAACACGGAAACAAGAACTCCTTACCTTGACTATTCGGAAGAACTACTTCGCTATTTTGTGCAACTTGCTAGCAATCTGTACACCCCAACATTTGTCTCCTATAATGTGCATGCATTAACACACCTTACAGAAGATGCTAGACATTTCAAATCCTCATTGAACGATGTAAGTGCATTTCAGTTTGAAAACTTTTTGCATAAACTGAAGAAAAGTGTACGGAATTCAAAGAATCCCATTGCTCAGTTGGCTAAACGGATTTCAGAAATCGATAGCTGCAAAGTTAAACTGACACCAAGACGTCCCTGCATTTCCTCAAGAAAGAAAGACAGCTGTTTCCTCTTAGACAATGAGTCATTTGCATTTGTGCGGGAAAAACAAGAAGACTCGAAGTATCTGTGTGATGTCTATAGCATGAGTAAATTAGAAAGTTTCTTCACAACACCATGCAATTCAAAACTAATCAACATTGCTGTCGTGAACGAGAGGTCCATGCAGAGAGATGTCCGACGGCTTGTTGTGGAACAGGAGGCATTGACAAGAAAAGTTGTGTGTCTTCCCTATAGGAATGGATTTCTCTTAATGCCAATGCTTCATGGCATTGAAAGACGGTAATCGGATCAGTAAGTAGCCATTGCATGTATTTAAATCTGTTTCAAGTAACCTGCATGAATTTGTTATGGTAAGATGTGGTTTTTCAAATTTTCAGTGTCAATCTGTACTCAGAATTCTGATTTGATTATTGGGTATCTACACTCTTTTCTCTGTTAATACAATGAATATGATCCATTCAACATTTTTTTTTTGAATATTTATCTTGGTCTGTCTATATATAGCTAAAAGGTGTTTGCTGTAATTTTATCTATATTTTTTTAATGTTCCAGTGAATATGAACATTCAATTCATTGCATTTTTAGATATATCTAAACATACTTTTTTGCACTTGTATCAAATTTATTGAGAACACTGAAAATTCAACACAATTTATTTTCACAACATACAGATATATTCCATTTATACATGTTTTATATATCAATCACACATTCCAGATGTCACAGAAACTTTGGGCAAGGGCAGCCTGGGTGGAAGGCAATCAGGAGGAGGAAGGAATTATACCGGCGTGCTGGATTCAGGGGGAAAAAGTTATGTGGCCAAATCTAAATGCCAGCAGAGCAATGTCATTAATGGCGGAACCGGGGCCAAATTGGTGGGAGTTTGTGCTGCTCAAAGTTAAAATTAAATCAGGTAATTTTGTTTCTTTGTTAGATGCATGGTAATATATCTACAGATACTAACAGGTTACTGATCATAAAATGTTCATCTCCATATGCATAACTGCTCTTATATGTAATTTGTGATGCCAGATAGATTATATATATATATATATTATCTTATTATAAAAAGACCTGATTATTGAAAAACCCATTTTATGGAACATGTCCATAGCATCATTAATTGTAGCCATAGTGTATAGAAACAGCGATTCCCAGTCGAAATGGGCTTTGACCATTCAATATAAATGATCATGTTATGAATCCTTTTGTTCTAAAATTAAATAAAATTGATATTTGCAGCCGAACAGAGATGCACCAGTCAATGTCAAAGAATTTAAATGCATTCCTACTGTATGTATATAGCTGTTTAAAATGAATTAGCTTATCAAGCCTGTTCAGGGGCAAGAAAATGTGTAGTGCTGTACTAATTATCTTTATGAATTGCAGTGAACAAAACGGAATGTGAGGCCTATGATCAGACCACAACGGTGGAGAGCTCGTCAGAGGAAGACACTTTGCCGGAGAAGCGAGTGCCTAAGAGGAAACATTTTCCAGACTTTGATGTTGGTATGTAATAAAAGATATATAGTATTCCGCAAAAAATATGCTAAAAGTCAAACCACTTAAGAGAGTACTGTTTTAAACCTATAGTTAACTTAAGTTAAAATGTGAATTCTTTGTTGTGAAGAGAACTATAAAAATAAAAAAATGTAAAAAATAAAGTTTCTATATTTAAAATTAATTTTTCCTTTCACATGTTGCATTTTAAAAGGTGGACATTCTGATCATCAATCAAGAGCAGGATCAAGCTTAAGTACTCCACAGGGAACCTCTGTTGAAGGTACATAGATGCAAAAATTCTTTTGTTATTTGTTTTGAGTGTTGAATGATATAATGTGGTGAGATGCAATATTACATGTTACTTGCTTTGTTTAAATACAAATACCATAAAAAACACAATGCATAGATCTTGATTTTAATGGCTCTTTACTTCCAGAAATACCTCCGCTTCCAACTCTTCCCAAAGTTCCGTCAAAGGTACCAGCTGAAGGACTTCAGTGTAGAGGAGGAAGTACTGCAGATAGTCCGAGTAGTAGTGTCAGGTCACTGGAGCGTGGGAGCAACAGGGAGAGATATTTGAGGAGACAAAGAGGTGGAAGTTCAAGTAGTGAAAAGGAGTTATAGAGGGAGAAGTGATGAAAGGGAGAAAAGGAGTTATAGAGGGAGAAGTGATGAAAGGGAGAAAAGGAGTTATAGAGAGAGAAGTGATGAAAGGGAGAAAAGGAGTTATAGAGGGAGAAGTGCTGCCAGGGCGCCCCAGGCGTTCTCGCGCGCCGTGCTGCCCGGGCGCCCCGGCGTTCTCGCGCGCGCCGTGCTGCCCGTGCGACCCGGCGTTATCGCGAGCGCCGTGCTGCCAGTGCGCCCCGGCGTTCTCGCGCGCCACGTGCTGCCAGGGCGCCACCGGCGTCCTCGCGGGCGCCGTGCTGCCCGGGCGCCCCGGCGTTCTCCGCGCGACGTGCTGCCCGGGCGCCCCGGCGTTCATCGCGCGCCGTGCTGCCCGGGCGCCCCGGCGTTCTCGCGCGCGCCGTGCTGCCCGGGCGCCCCGGCGTTCTCGCGCGCCGTGCTGCCCGGGCGCCCCCGGCGTTCTCGCGGCGCCGTGCTGCCCGGGCGCCCCGGCGTTCTCGCGCGCCGTGCTGCCCGGGCGCCCCGGCGTTCTCGCGGGCGCCGGTGCTGCCCGGGCGCCCCGGCGTTCTCGCCGGGCGGCCGTGCTGCCCGGGCGCCCCGGCGTTCTCGCGCGCCGTGCTGCCCGGGCGCCCCGGCGTTCTCGCGGGCGCCGTGCTGCCCGGGCGCCCCGGCCGTTCTCGCGCGCCGTGCTGCCCGGGCGCCCCGGCGTTCTCGCGCGCGCCGTTGCTGCCCGGCGCCCCGGCGTTTCTCGCCGCGACCGTGCTGCCCGGGCGCCCCGGCCCGCGTCGCCCCGGCGTTCGCGGCCTGCGGGCCCCGGGTCGCCCCGTTCTGCCGGGCCCGCGTTGCTGCCCGGGCCGCCCCGGCGTTCTCGCGCGCGCTCGGGCCCCCGGTTTCGCGGCCGCCGTGTCCGGGCCGCGTCGCCGGCTGCCCGGGCGCCCCCGTTTCGCTTCTCGGGCGCCGGCTTTCGCCCGTGCTGCCGCCCCCGGGCGCCCGGCAGCGTTCTCCGGCGCCCGTGCCGTTTGCCTGCCCTGGCGCCCCCGGCGTTCTCGCGCGCCCGTGCTGCCCGGCGCCCCGGCGTTCTCGCGCCGCCTTCTCCCGGCCCCGCGCTGCGTCTCCCGGCCCGCGTTCTCCGGCGCCTCCCGGCGCCCGGCGCCGTGCTGCCCGCGGCGCCCCGGCGTTCTCGCGCGCCGTGCTGCCCGGGCGCCCGGCGTTCTCGCGGCGCGCCGTGCTGCCCGGGCCCCGGCGTTCTCGCGGGCCGTGCTGCCCGGGCGCCCCGGCGTTCTCGCGCGCCCGTGCTGCCCGGGCGCCCCGGCGTCCTCGCGGCGCGTGCTGCCCGGGCGCCCCGGCGTTCTCGCGCGCAGTGCTGCCCGGGCGCCCCGCGTTCCTCGCGCGCGCCGTGCTGCCCGGGCGCCCCGGCGTTCTCGCGCGCGCGTGCTGCCCGGGCGCCCCGGCGTTCTCGCGGCGCCGTGCTGCCCGGCGCCCCGGCGTTCTCGCGGGCGCCGTGCTCCCGGGCGCCCCGAGCGTTCTCGCCCTGCCGTGCTGGCCCGGGCGCCCGGCGTTCTCGGCGCGCGCCCGTGCTTCCCGGGCGCCCCGGCGTTCTCGTCGGGCGGCCGTGCTCGCCCGAGCTACCCGGCGTTATCGCGAGGCGCCGTGCTGCCCCGGGCGCCCCGGCGTTCTACGCGCGCTGCCGTTGCTGCCCACGGAGCGCCCCGGCGCTTCTAGCGCGCCGTGCTGCCCGTGGCGCCCCGGCTGCTCGCGGCGCGCCGTGGCTGCACGGGCGCCCCGGCGTTCTCGCGGGCGCCGTGCTGCCCGGGAGCCCCGGCGTTCTCGCGGGCGCCGTTCTGCCCGGGCGCCCCGGCGTTTCTCGCGAGCGCCGTGCTGCCCGGGCGCCCCGGCGTTCTCGCGCGCCGTGCTGCCCGGGCGCCCCGGCGTTCTCGCGCGCCGTGCTGCCCGGGCGCCCCGGCGTTCTCGCGGGCGCCGTGCTGCCCGGGCGCCCCGGCGTTCTCGCGGGCGCCGTGCTGCCCGGGCGCCCCGGCGTTCTCGCGGGCGCCGTGCTGCCCGGGCGCCCCGGCGTTCTCGCGCGCGCCGTGCTGCCCGGGCGCCCCGGCGTTCTCGCGCGCCGTGCTGCCGGGGCGCCCGGCGTTCTCGCGGGCGCCGTGCTGCCCGGGCGCCCCGGCGTTCTCGCGGGCGCCGTGCTGCCCGGGCGCCCCGGCGTTCTCGCGCGCGCCGTGCTGCCCGGGCGCCCCGGCGTTCTCGCGCGCCGTGCTGCCCGGGCGCCCCCGGCGTTCTCCGCGCCTGCATTCACGGGCGCCCCGGCGTTCCGCTCGCCGTTGCTGCCCGGGCGCCCGGCGTTCTCGCGCGCGCCTTGCTGCCCGTGCGCCCCGGCGTTTCTCGCTCGCGCCGTGCTGCCCGGGCGCCCCGCTTCCTCGCGGGCGCCGTGCTGCCCGGCGCAAGGCGTTCAATCGCGCGCGCCGTTGTTGGGGGCTGCCCGGCGCCCGGCGTTCTCGGCGCGCCGTGATGCCCGGGCGCCCGGCGTTCTCCGCGGGCGCCGTGGTGAGGAAAGCTTTCCTGGTGAAAGGTACTGTAGACCAAACAGGGAGGGAGTTACTTGTGGAAGTATGACTCCAAGAAGTTATAGATCTCTGGAGAGTAGTCAAGAGAGGGGAATCAATAAAGGAAGGCATTCAAAGGAAGGTACTCACAGACCTGATCAGGAAGAAAAAGCTAGACAAAAAGACAGATTTCCAATGACTGAAGCTAGTAAGTGTAAATTATATATTAAGTGTAAAATAGATTATAAGAGTCATAGCTTTGCAGCATATCTTGCATCTTTAATATATGTTATATTCTTTGATACACATTATTTTGATGTATTAGCGTCAACAAGTCAATAATACTTTTAATAAGACTTGTATTATAAACTAGCAGTTCACATTTTAAAAAAAAAGTTTATATTCAAATATCTTCTGTTTGTCTGTCTGTCTATCCGTAAACATAATATTTCTTTCTTGGAAAGTGTTGATGGAATATCTCTCAATCTCAATGTATGCAAGTTGTCCAGTTCGCTGTAACAATTCAATTTTGAATCTGATCTTAACTGAGAAGGGAGACAGGGAGTCATTTTGGAATTGGTCTGTTAAAGTTTGTTATTAGTATTTCTAAGAAAGTTGTTATAAGATCATAATTAGACTTCAGATGTACTTTTCCTATGTTATTAAAATTGATGTAGGGAAACAATATGTCTTTCGAAGGGCAGTTAAAGATCATTCATTAGCTAGCACCAAAACCCCTTTTGAGGTCTATTGTGAAAATTCTATTAGATCTTATAGAAAACAGTGTAAAGTGTATAACGATGATGAATTATCATTTCAGGATTTCAACGCAAGGTACTAACATTGTTGGCAGAGAATAGAGACATGCACAGCCATCGGGTCCTGGAGGATGATGGTAAAATATCTCACCTGCAACAAATGGATTCCTTAGAAAAACTGGAAGGATTTGAGAAGGAGCTTGATGAGCCAACAAAGAAGAAGGCTGTGTGTTAGAAGTTTTT